>NW_009715680.1:0-7826 GCF_000703405.1 Apaloderma vittatum | reverse complement strand
CCGTGCAGATCTCACTGTGGTTAAAAAACCCAAAGCTAGACCATTGGCACCACCCTTTTAGCCAAGTATTAATCTGCTGCACTTTGTTGAACCTTCCACTATTTCTCTTCGTAATTGAAGGAATGGAGGCAAACACAACCTGTGCACCTGATCCTTCGCGCAACTGTCCCAGTGCCCTAAAGTCCCTTTTGATTGCTTCTGGACGTCTCTCTGCTATCTCGTCGTTACCGATCTGCATAACCAGAAGTGGATAATAATCAGAGGGTTTAACCAGTAAGCTTCTTAATGATATCCTTAACAAGGGCCCCAGGGAGGCAGCAGACCTCCCTGTGGGTTGGATCCAGGTGGCAAATAGGGCCCTCTGTTCCCCTCAGAAGGGAGTCTCCCACAACAATTACCCTCCCTTTTTCTTGGAGGAAGAAGCCCTAATGCGTGTGGCTGACAGATTCACCCTTGACAGCCCTATGGACGAACCTCCACCTGTCTCCTCCTATGTGCAGCTCTCGTTATCTAGAGCCCCATACCTGTTTTGCAAGGGCAGTCGGTTCTGCAATCAAAATGTTGTAATCAAACTTAAGTTTTAAGGAGCTAATTGCTTAATGAATAGCTAATTACCATTTTAATTAAATTAGTTTATTGATTTATACTAGGATAAGGAATATAAAACCCTACTTATGCTAAGAAGTCGCGTGCAGGCCTTGGCTAGAGCTAGAGCGGGTGCAAGTTGCAAAATGGGCAGGGAATGTTTCGTACTTGTTAGACAGAAATCAAACTTAAGTTTTAAGGAGCTAATTGCTTAATGAATAGCTAATTACCATTTTAATTAAATTAGTTTATTGATTTATACTAGGATAAGGAATATAAAACCCTACTTATGCTAAGAAGTCGCGTGCAGGCCTTGGCTAGAGCTAGAGCGGGTGCAAGTTGCAAAATGGGCAGGGAATGTTTCGTACTTGTTAGACAGATCTCACTGCACCTGTACTTTAATAACAATACCAGCATATTTCATTTAGACAGATCAATACGCACATTTCACACGGGCATGCCTCCCTTCCCCCCTATTTTGTGCCTTGTGATCAAATGTGGTCTCACCCCAATGGCCAACGATTGTATGGAAATAGGATATTAACGAGGAATGAACCAATCATTGTCAAGGGTGGAGTTAATAGTGGGCATAGCATGTATGTTCATGTTAAAATATGTTAAAGATTATGACTTTGCAAAAAAGAGTGTATAAATGCGATTGAATTTTTGTGCTGTATTTGAAGCATTGGGTGATTCCCAGGCTTCCCAGTGCTGCAATAAAGTGCCTGCTTATCTATGTGTAGGTAAGTTCTGTCGTTTTTGCGACCTTCCCTTTGAAAATAGCAACAAAAAGACCTCTCAAAACTACACATGGGTTTATGTACAGTATTCTGCTATTAACATCGACTTACTGCTTAATGCCTTGTGCTCAGTGAGCAGTGACTAGTGGCTGCCCTCCCCAAGGCTTCTTATACCCCGAGGGCACAATTAACGGCTGGTTAACATCGTTAATGTTACACAATTAGTGGCTGGTTAACAATATCCACTACTGTATTCAACACCAATGATCTTAACTTGTGAATTCCTCACTCATTTCAAACTGCTACCGAATATAGGAGGGTTCAGATGTTGTGTCTGATGACACAAGCAGGATTTTCATGTGCTTTCCACACAGCAGAAATAAAAGATCAATGAAAATCTCTGCCATGCAAACTCTTCCCTGGAATGGCAAACGTGTTTATGACCCAGTTGCTAAGTAGAGGTGATCAGCATACGATATGTACTGTTATAATTCAGGAATATAATGCTTTGGGCACACAGTCAAAATTTCAGGGACTGATATTAAATTGGTGAATCTTCCCTTGACAATACCACATATCGCTATCTTTGAAGACTTTTTTCTTTTTTTTCTTTTAGAGTACTTTACTTATGTTTGTCAGGACGTGTACTTAATTAATTTTAATTACCTGTATCTGTAAAGAGCCAGAGCTGAAAAGGCTAGAGAGCTCTGTGGGCACCCATCTAAAGGGATGGTTAAATATTAAGCTAAAAACTGTCAGTGTCTCAAGATAACTTTGCCTTTAAGCTTGCTATCTCTGCCTTCAGTTTAAAATTAATGTAATTTTACCAGAAGAGAGATTTAAGCATGAGACCAGCTTTACATATTAGTGTGTGCTGTTTTGATTATTGTTGAATGTCCCAGAAAAGATAGACACTGGGAAAAATATATTTACACAGGGAGTTATTTATGAAAAGTTGGAAGAGGATGTTCCTTTACTTTTCCTGGTAATGAGCATGCTCAACAATTTGATTCATATAGCTCTCTGTGCTCAGGAAATACTCATAAGGAGATGATAGAGATTTTTCCTCAGATTTATTCAATATCTGAATGTATTCTCCAAATATGTGTTTTTTTAAAAAAGCTATTTCCCCTTTGGTGTGATCTCCAGATCACATTGTTTCGCTTAGCTGCGAGCTGCCAAACAATGCTTTGGGGTTTTTTTCCCAACCACCTACTAACTCATTAGGTGACCATCCACTTTCAGCAAAAGTACAAGGAAAAAGGCATCAGCAAGCTGTCAGTTAGAGACAAGAGCAGATGAGCTACAAACTCCAGCTACAGACAATTTATTCATAAACTCTCGTGAACAATTACATCATTAGCCACCTTGTTCTAATCTTCCCCAATTAGACCGTAAACGAGCATATAGCTCAAGCTATTCGCAAACTATAGTCAACACTTAATGCTGTGTGTGAAAGCAAATGCACAGCGTCAGCTCCGTAAACAAACAAGGGATATCCAAAAATATTTTATGTCCTGTCTTTATAAAGAAAGGGTAGGTAGGACAAGACTGAGTCCATCAGCGCAGGAACAGCGCTTTGCGCACTGGGAGTCTGTAGGCAGAGTGGCATTGAACTGCATGATGGATTTCTAGGACAAGATTTTTGATAAACATGTATTGTATGCAAAAATCCAGGGAGAATTTTTGCTGACGCTCTTTATAATCTTCCAGTTACAGAGCTTGGTTCACATAGAAATAACTGCTAACGGCCAGCTGAGGTGAATGAGAAGGAAAGGTATGCACGTGTCATCTTCTCAGTCCCACCAGGTGACTGCATTAACACTTTGCATATAGCAGGTTGAAAGCAGATGTTATTAAGTTTGTCTTCCCTAATAGGAAGTTTTGGGTAGTTAGATCATGTGGTCTTCTTTCTTCCATACTTTTTTGCAACTTAGCTTTTGCGTATTGGCAGATTTTGCAATACTTGCAATAATGGGAAACGTTCAGTCTTTCTGTAGCATATGCATCAGGGTTACTATTTATCATCAGACTAGCCTTCCCAGAGAGACCTGTATGCTGCCTCTAAAAAAAAGAGAACTAAAAACCTAGAGCAAATTGGTTATCATGGGATCGTGTTAATTGCTGACAGTGTAGGGGATGGAATTTGCGCTGTTTCTCTGGCTACAGAGTGTTGGTCAACCTGGGAGGTAGCAGAAGCAATAACGTAGTTGGGGGGTCCCTTATTTCTCTGCTTTGTTTTTTTTAAGGCACTTTGTGGAAAAAAAAATAAACAGGCTAAAAAGCTGAGGCTTCAAGGTTCTTGAAAGGTTGGCTGAAAAAAAAAATCCTTTATGAGCTTTTATCCAAAGTATATTGCTGTTGACAGTTGCATAGTAACAGGGAGGAATTGTAGCATGCTTCAGCTGTGCCCCAGGAAGACCCCTGGCTGAAGCAGTGACTCAAAGACTTTTAATGGTCTACTGGTATGATGGAAATGTGTGTCAGACATTAGAGTCGTGAAGACCTACGTAGCTAGAAAGAAAATAATGTTTTCCCTAAATTCAAGCCACTACATTGTTTTAGTAGCGGTTGCTGACTCGCTGGCTAAATCTAGATGTGAAAACCCAGGCTTGGGGGATCAGTTTTGGCATCTGAACTGACACTAGGCTTGCCTGAATTCTGCTTGGCCCATAAACTGGCTTAAAAATTCCCCCTCTCCTACCATTATACATTGCCTATTGCTTGCTGAAAAAATAGCATTGGCTAACATTTTTGTATTTTAATCCACAAACTGCACACATAAGTTCATAAGAACTAAGGGTAAAAACAGTTCTAATGGTAGAGCAAACTCTTGATTTCCAAATTGTCTTTTTTACTGATGAAACAGCACATAAAGTAAAAAAAAAAAGAAATCTCATTCACATAAATGTTTTTTTACTAAAAAGCTCAAAATTTTTAAAATAAATGGCCTTTGATTACATGTTTATCTAGCAAATGGTTAATATAAACTGACTTCAGTGATTTGTACTTTGGCCTTGCATACTGGAACAAAAGCATACTACAGAAGAAGGTAGAAAAAGCGGGTATTAATAACGGATTTTTTTTTTTTTATACTAAAGCCATTTCAGTCTCATTTTTAGTTGGGCATATGCTTATATGGGACTGAAAGGGCTTTTATGGAGAGATAAGCTAAGAAATTTGTTTTGCGTACTGACTTGGAATTCTAAGAGAAATTTTTCAAGACCTGAGATGAGAAAGTCTTCCTAAGTGAATAGAACTATAACAGGGGTCTAACATATGCTTTCAGCCATCTGCACTCCGTTGGCTTATGAAATTTCTATGAGAGCTCATTTTGATGATGTAAGCAGCATTTTCTCATGTTTTCTGTGCATGAAAATGCAGGAAAATGCAGGGATATTACACTGCCATTTCATAAATGAAATATTGTTAGTAACCTGTTTTCTGCAGGAAAAAATGCTGTACTGGCACTGATTTTATGAAACTGCATGGTAAAACTACCATAGCGGATTTCTCTATTTCCATTAAGTTTCTAGCTCGATCATTAAGACTGAGCTTAAAAACGTCCATGCTCTTGAGAACCTTTCTGCTAAATGTTAGCTTCTATTCTTCTGTTTTAGAAATTCAGCTGCATACCTATAAACACAGACGTAGCCCCTAGAGAGCTCTATCTGAAGTGTTCTCTGGACTCTGTGTTTTGAATTAGGCTTTTGAAGCTGGTGTATCTTTGTAGGGCTCTTCAGAGCAAGAACTGGGTGTTCAAAGAATTGGGAAATCTGCTCACTTAGTCATCTGTCTTTTACAGATCCATCAGTATTTCAATAACATGCTGAGAAATTAAATTTATAGTGCCATATTTTCCTTTAAAAATGGGAATGCTAGCTTATGAGTTTATTTCCCATGCAAATTTGTTGAAATTCTGAGAGAATTGTCTATTGGCTTTTTAATAGGTACGCCAACAGACAAATCCTGCCTTTGTCAAGTATGCTGATGTTAGAGCTTTAGCCACACAATTTTTTTTGTCCTCTGTGGGTTTTGAAAATTCATCTCTTTTATCATCGGTCTCCTAGCTTCCCGAAAAGGGCAGCAAGAAAAGGAGAGGAAGATGTACAAACATAATGGCAAATAAGAGGCAAAACTGTCCCTACAGCATCTTAATTTACCTCCCGAATGGGAGAAGCAGGGAGGGCGAGTGAGAGGAATAAAACCTGAGAACTGTTCTCATGTATGTGTTTTATTATTAAAGGCTGAAGTTAGATGTGCTATCCAGAGACTGCCGAAAAATTGACCGTGTTTTCCTGCTCATTGTCAATTACTCTTCCTGTTCTAGCAGGTTGATATCATTCTAGGCTTGGGGTTGTGGGTTTTTTTTTGGGGGTGGGGTAAAAGAAAACACAACTGTTTAAAGTTTTTAAAATACTCTGGAGTAGAAGAACATAGCCCGAAAATTTATACAGAGAAGGAATTTAACAGGCCATCTGAAGGGGATTGTTGAATTTGGAGTGGAATGGTTCCTCCACACTTCTGCTGAGTGCAGTCAGAACAGCACATTTGACTGGAGCCTTGGGCACAGCATCTCCTTTCTTTTGCTACGAAAGCTTTTGAAAATTCAGTCATCTTGGAGAAGCAGAAAATATGTCTGAGTACCAGGGTAGAGAGTATGAAGCCTTGCAGAGCTTTTGCAGTCTCATAGAAAAGATGAAAAAAGGGTCTACAAGAGCTATCTAGAGGATGTAGATGAGATTCAGCCAAGTCTTGCTAAAATGATTGGGGTAACCAAACCTACAGAAGCCCATTTTAGCAGACAATATTTCAGCTGTAAACCACTTTCTATGAACAGTTAAGGTTCTTGCTGCTGATTATTGTCTTCAAAACCTTTCAGTGTCTTTGCAGTATTTATTGGACGGTTGTATCTTGTCTATGTAGGAAGTTATGCAATGCAGACATAAAGATACAATACCATGATAAGTTCCTTTATAAGCAAACCCACAAGGTAACCAATTCCACTTTCAATACTAGCCCACAAGGAGCAGCTGTTGCATGTTGAATGCCCATTCACAGCCTTCTTCCATACCTGCATCGCTTAAACCACTATTGTGGTCCTAATCTGATTTTGTGTTGGTGCTATGAAGGAGCAAATACTGATGTATATTAGTAACTCAGCCCCTTCTACCAATGCAACTACAACAGAAACCTCAATTTAGATTTTGGTTGATTTGAGTCTTATTTTCGCCACGCTGCATTATCCAGTCTTTACATTTGCTTATCCTGTTTGCTGTAGGGTAGTCAGAGCAGATTACGAGCTGTGTCATGGTTCCCCAAAGTACTCTTTACAAAAGTCAATTCTTCCCAGAAAGACACTAAAACATTAAGCAATGAGTAGATTCTGGAATCACTCCCGGATATATGCCTTGCTGCAAACCTTCACTGGGAATTGATTTTTCAAATATGCCAAACCTTCAAGTTTTTATCTCCTTGAGTATCACTGAGTTCTGTGTCACCTGAAGAGCAAGCGTATAAAGGAACTCACACATATACAAGCACAGCCCCATCCATTTTTCAGTCGGTGTGTTGGGGCCTTCAGAGGACGAAAGACACTCATGGACAAAGACAGATTGATCCTTCTTCTAGTCTCCCTCTACTCTGCCATGTTTTGTTTTTAATTCAAGGTCAAGTGTCTTCTGCCATCTCTCAAAACAAAAGCAAAAATAAAACTTGCACTTCTTGCCTCTGTGGCAGCACTTTTGCTCTAAGATAGCAAATAAAAATGGTAACAAAAAAGTTTTGTTGCTGTAGCAAGGATCCTTAAACCTGAAAACATTATGAAGAAATGATCTGAATTATATTTAAGATAAAGAACCATAAAACTAGACACCTTTGTGCTTAGAGACGTAAATCAGCTACCATTTTACTTAACTAAGCAGTTCCCCATGTGTAAAGAAATTATCCTGTATTTTTTCCCGTACATTCTTCTCTTGCACTTTCTACAGAAGCTGATGACTTTCAAAGACAGAATACTGGACAAGTTACAAGATGCTTCTGCTCTGGCACAGCAAATCCAGTGCTCAAATTCAAAGCAACTTACGATGTTGGCCGTTGTCCTTCAGCCCTGTAGCCCGTTCCTTCTGTCATCCTCCAGCAAGGTAGGGCAGAGTGACAAGTCACCTAGATGTCTTTAATGTGAAATGAAATATGTTGCTTTCTTGTTGCTTCTGTTTATTAATTTTTTATTTTAAAGGCCTGTCATCTTAAAATATATGCTTGAAAACACTTATGAACTAGGGAGCGTATTAGTCCCCAGGTTGCTTTATTATTTATTTATGCTTTCTTCCCGCACTGTCATGCCACCAAACTTGCAGCAAAGATACTCTGATATTTGGGAGAGCTAGATAATGTGCAGAGTGAATAAAATAATAATATCAGATATTCTGATCTTTTTTATGTGTTTTCTACTGGATTTTTTTTTAAGACATATATATGTATTTTTATATATATATGTAT
>NW_009715679.1:0-872 GCF_000703405.1 Apaloderma vittatum | reverse complement strand
CTTTTTGAATAGCTGGTGAAAGAAACCAGCTCTCTGATAGGAAAAATGTGTTTCTGTTCCATAGCTGTGGAATAAATAGAACATGACTGGGTTTCACACAAATAAGCAGCTTTTTTCAGCGTGAGGGACTGAAGGAATACACAAGGAATATACTGTTCATGGAAGTAATTCGCAGTTTCTCCTAACTAATGACACTGGACATTAAAAATAAAATCCAAAATGTCACCCAAGTGCACCTTTTTCTCCCATTCACTACATACTTATTTGTGAATTTCTTTGCATGTGTAATATAACTGTGTGTGATTACTTAAATTCAATTATATACGCATCTTTCAGCAAGCTGCCCATGGATTCCTTATTTTATGGTCTAGACATAAAATGCCAGATGCATTTAAATGAGAAGGAAAGGGGAGAATAAGAAAGAATTAAGCAACAGCAAAAACCACATATTTAGCACAAAAAATGCTGCTCAGAATATTGGAGGCTATCCCCCTCAACTAGAAGAATGACCAAACTAAGGGATTAAGTGGAATTTATCCTGCGTGATTTAGAGACGACATGCATACTGCCTCCAAAGACGTAACTTAAGAATCTGCAGATGGCTATTTATTAAGAGCTTTCAGAATTTAGCAGTGAAAAGTTGAGAGTTCCTGGGAAGTCATATTAGAAAGCAACATTGAATTTACATCAAATTCTACCTCTTCTGCTGAAACTCCTTAACAACATACAGTTGAAACAGGTTGGCCAGTAATTAGCGGCAGTTTCAATTATTTGCTGAGGATTTACCAGAATCTTTGGAAAAAACATGTCTTCTTTTTTTTTTTTAAATATTCCTACTTCGTTGTGCTCTTATAATCTGTTGACTCTTTCTA
>NW_009715678.1:452-1436 GCF_000703405.1 Apaloderma vittatum | reverse complement strand
ATTCCTATATTAAATGTGAGAACTTTCTGAACTCAAAATTACTTTAAGATATGATTGATATTTATCGTTGGAAAACTTAGCAGTTTAAATCCTGACTCCTATTTCATATTCTTTTTGTTTTAACTGTTCTCTGGTCTGATCTGCCAGCAAATAAGGTCGTTCCATCCATGTAAAATCTAATACTGTGTTTTTATTCCTCCCCTGCAAGCACTCTTCATTATTCAGCTGATGAATCCTATTGTCTTTTAATCTAAGATTAAACAAAGAGCTACTAGAGTAAAAAATACGACTTTTTCTTTTGAAAGTATTTTACATACAGAACTAAGTTTTCTGACCTTCAAGTGAAGACTATTGCAAAATTACAGTCTCCACAATCCCTTCTTCCCTGCCATCTTAGACTACTGCTGCTTTTGCTGCTTGGATTCTCCCTTTATTTTAGCACAATCTCATTGCAGATTTCTCTTGTGGGACCTGAAGACCTTCCTGAGCCTAGACGAGGCAGCACTACTCTACCAAGACATTTTTAAGGAGAGAGATCCCAGAAGTACAGAGCAGTGAAGTTTTGCATGTGAAGCCAGCTCAGCTCTGAGCAGGGAATGGTGGGAAGTGAGAGGGTGGGATGGTCAGAGGCAAAAATGCAACGAGGCCAAACCATATGCAGCGTGGACTCACAAAAGGGAGAAAAAATGTTTTCTCCTGGTAGCATCTGGGTGCTTCTGACATCAGTTTTTAATCAAGGATCGTTGTTGTTTTCAGTTTTTAGTGAACTAGATTTCAGTAATTTTATTTTTCCTAGGTTCTCTTCTGGGATTAAATAAAATACACATTGGCGAAAAATTCTGTTGCATTTTTCAGTAATCATTCTGTTATTTTATCTCTCTTTTCCGTAGTCTTTCAGATTCTGGACAAGTCCTGTCATCATATATCAAATCTGTTTTTGTTTTAACTGGCTGTTCAAATACATGTTAGTGGGGGCTCAAGCCC
>NW_009715678.1:0-233 GCF_000703405.1 Apaloderma vittatum | reverse complement strand
TCTCCACAAAATACGGGGACACGTGCAGTGGTGCTGTGCTCTGAGGATACGATTGTGGGAGTCTGGGGCCAATTGGTAATTGTTGGCTGGCAAGTTTAAGTGACCTGCTCTCTACTACGAAAAGTTGGATGTGATGTGAAATATCTCTGCTCTTGATCAAAACCCAAACCCCCACCCAAGAAAACAGACCTTGTGGCACTCTCTAGGGCCTTGGCAGTAGATCAAAGGTAGAC
>NW_009715677.1:0-21468 GCF_000703405.1 Apaloderma vittatum | reverse complement strand
CACGGGTGGGTGCGCTGGCGCTCCCGCTCCTTCGTGTGTCATAAAGTCACAGAATCACGGAACCCGTCGCGTCACTTCTGTTAACTGCCTCTGCCGCGTGTCCGTCCTTCCCCAGGCGACACGGGGTGCCTGACCTGAGGCATCATGCCTTTGGCCTTTGCCTTAATACTTTTGATCCCGTGCCCACAAACAGTTGCAGAGCATCGGATCCTGACTTTGAGGGTTTTTTTCACTTTGTGCCCCCTCCCAGTCTCCACTTCGTGACAATGCCTTGATGGTTCAGTACTGAGAATCACGTTGCCAGAGGCCGGTGTTCACAAAGAAGACAGAGGAGTCTTAACTTTATTCGAATAAAGGTGTTGCCAAGTCCCAGTGAGGTCTCTCAAATTGGTGGAGGACCCAGCCCCCTTTTATCCTAATTTCCCGGCCATGTGAGAACCTCTCCTCATTGGCTGAGGTACTCAGGAGGTACAGACTTCCCAATCCACCTACTACATCTTCCCCCTTCACATGTACCCCCCTTAACAACACACATCGCATGTTTCATTAGCTCCAACCTCATGCCGCCCAGGGCGGAGAAGTTAATGTCCATAGGCCTATTAAGGCTGTGCACTCTTTCTCAAAGTTTAGAGCATCGTTGCTGTTGGCTTAATTAGCAGCCCTAGTGGTCGAGGTGTCTTACCTTCTCCTTACAGACTGCCTCCTGTGGCTCCCTCATTTATGAAGGACACTCTCCTCTTTATTTCATCACTAACACTAAAAAAAAAACCCCACACCTCTCACAAGGTGTGAGATCTCACAAGGGCGTATCATGCACCTTCCTGCAGCTGCAGAGCAGCTAAAACTTGACTACTCTAGAGATTGATAATGAACTAGTGAGCAGTTTTGAAATTCAAAGTACTTTCAGAGCATTCAGAGGCATTTCCACCCACACAGGCATCACTGCTCCCAATGCTTACACCATTTTCTAAATCCTGGATGGAAATTATCGTTACAGTTCCCCACATTTTTTTTACGCATATGAAACAATTAAATCAGTTTTGTTCCACAGTTTTTAATCTTCCACTCTATGTTAATTAATTTTATTATTTGAAGATTATGTCGCTTTGTGCCCTTTTACATTTTTTAAAGAGTTTGTGGAAATTTCCAAGGGGATGCTCATTTGAATGAATTTTGAGAGGAAGGCTTAGTACATCAAATGCGTTATCAAAATTCAGACACTGACATGCACCTGAGACATCAAATTTATTTTCAGTGAAGTTGTTAATTAATTTTTCTTCCTCAAGTTAATTATAAAGTTTTGTTGAAAAGCCCGTTGAACAGAAAGCTATGTTATACAAGCTGTGGAAACGTGCTGTGCTTTATTCCATTCCTTTATAGAAAATTGGAAATGTTTTCCTCTATTTTTTTCTATTTTTTTAATAATGAGAAAAAGTGAGAACTACAGAACAGTCTCGTTTTCCCTTTCCTTGCTGACAGTCGGTAATACATTTCCTATGCGTCAGGTCTCATCAAAAATTATGTTGCAAGAAATTAATCCACCAACTTGAGTAATAAAAAAATATTACTGTTGCCTGCAGAGGCTAATTTCTGCATCTCTGCATTTTCTGAATATTTCCTATCAACTAGTTGTAAATAACTTTTATAAAATGTGGAACAGTGCAGAGTCACAGAGTGGTTGAGTTTGGAGGGTACCTCTGGAAGTCGCTTGCTCCAACCTCCCTGCTCAAGCAGGGACACCTAGAGACAGTTGCCTACGACAATGTCCAGATGGGTTTTGAATATCTCCAAGGGTGGGGATTCCACAGCCTCTCTCTCTTTACTGTGAGTCAGTCTCACAGTAAAAAAAGTCTTCTCTGATTTTCAGAGGGAACCTCCCATGTTTCAGTTTGTGACCATCTCTGGTCCTGTCACTGGGCGCCATTGGCAAGTGCCTGGCTCCGTCTTCTTTGCACCCTCCCATCAGGTATTTACAGACATTTATAAGATGCCCCTGAGCCTTCTCAACAGTCCCAGTCTCAGCCTTTTCTCCTAGGAGAGATGCTCCAGTCCCTTCATCATCTTTGTGACTGTTCATCGTACCCTCTCCAGTATGGCCATGTCTCTCTTGTACTAGTCATCTGCTGGCAGCACTCCTAATGCAGCCCGAGATACCATTAGTCTTTGCAGCGAGGGCATACTGTTTGTTGATATTCAACGTGGTGTCCACCAGGAAACCCAGATCCTTTTCTGCAAAACTGCTGAGGTTGTTCCTCCCCAGGTGCAGGACTTCACACTTCTTATTGAACTTCTTGAGGTTCCAGTCATCCCATTTCTCCAGGCTGTTGAGGTCCCCCTGGAGGGCAACACAACCCTCTGGTGCATCAGCCACTCTTCCCAGTTTTGTATCATCAGCAAACTTGCCAAAGGTGCACTTTGCCCTATCATCGAGATGATAAATGAGGATGTTGCACAGGATTGGACACAGTATTGACCCCTGCAGTACACCACTAGTTACTGGCCTCCAATTAGACTTTGCGCCACTGATGACCACCCTCTGGGTCCTGCAGTTCAGCCAGTTTTCAGTCCACTTCACTGTCTGCTCATCCAGCCCATGGTTCAACAGCTTCTCTGTGAGGATCTTATGGGAGACAGTGCAGAAAGCCTTACTGAGATCTAGGTAGACAGTATTTGCTCTTCTCCCCCTGTTTACCAAGGTTATTTCGTCGTAGTTTATCAGGTTGGTCGAGCATGATTTCCCCTTGGTGGATCTATGCTGTCAGTCACCGTCTTGTCCTTCATGTGTATGGAAGTGGTTTTCAGGATTAGTTGCTCCGTCACTTTCCCATGGATCAAGATGACATTGACCAGCCTGTAATTCCCTGGCCCCTCCTTCCTGCCATACTGAAGATAGGCATGACATTTGCTTTTCTCCAAGCAAGCACTTCTCTCAGTTGCCAAGATCAATCAAAAAGTATCAAGAGTTGCTGTGTAACGCTATCTGCCGGCTCCCTCAGGACTTGTGGATGCATCCCATCAGAACCCACAGATTTTTGCATGTCCAGTTTGCTTAAGTATTCCCTGACTTGAGCCTCTTCCACCAAGGGTACATCCTGCTTGTTTCCCTCTGGTCTCTGGGATGTGAGATTCCTGAAGACTGGTCTTGTTAGTAAAGACTAAGACAAAACATACAGTACCTCAGCCTTTTCCAGGTCCTGTGTCACCAGATACCCTGCCTTATTCAGCAGCGGGCCCATGTTCTCCCTAGTCTTCTCTTTGTCACCTGTGTACTTGTGGAAGTCCTCCTTGTTGCCTTTGACACTCCTCGCTAGATTCAATCCCAGTTGGGCTTTGGCTTTCCTAACCTCATCCCTGCATGCTCATAGTGTCTATGTTCCTCCCAAATTATACATCCTTGTTTCCACCCTCTGTATGCTTCCTTTTTAAGTTTTAGTGGGCTTTCCTTTCTGTGGGACAGGAGTACCTGGTTCATCCACACATGCCTCCTGGCATTTTTGTCTGAATTCCTGCTTGTCAGGATGGACAACTCTTGAGCTGGGAAAGTGTGACTGCTAAATATCAACCATCTTTCTTGTGCCGGTCTTGCCTCTGGGGCCTTATCCCATGGGACTATCCTAAGCAGATCTTTGAAGAGACCAAAGTCTGGTGTCTCTCCACGGTTGCGAGCTTGCTTTTTGCCCTGCTCCCGCCTCTCAGGATCTCCACCATCTCATGGTTGCTACAACAAAGGCTGCTTTCAACCTTCACATCTCCAGTGACCCCTTCCTTGTCTGTGAGTATGTGGTCCAGAAGAGCATCTGTCCTCCTTGGTTCTTTTACCACTTGTGTCAGGAAGTTCTCATCAGTTCTCTCCAGGACTAAAGTCCTCCATGAAGATGTGGCCTGGGAATGTGAGACTGTTCCCCTGTACAGGACCTCCTCTGCTTGTTCTTCCTGGTCAGGTAGCCTATAGCAGACACACAGTACAAAGTCACTCATACTGGTCTGCTCTTTAATTCTTGTGTTTGCTCATTGTCCATCCCCAGGCAGAGCTCCAAGCACTCCAGCTCTCTCATATAATGGGCAACTCCAGGTCTTCTTGGCCTGTCCTTCCTAAACAGCCTGTATCCCTCCGTTGCAACACTCCAGTCGTGGGAGCCATCCCAACACACCTCCATGGTCCATGTGAGACAATAGCCCTGCAACTGCACACACATCACGGTTATTCCCCATGCTGCATGGGTTGGTGCACAGGCACTTCAGAGAGGGACCCCAGCATGCTTATTTCCCCCCAAAGGGTCTGGGGTTTTAGTCCATAATCGTGTCTTGTCAGCACTTCCTTGCATACATGCAGATGTTTGAGTTTGGCTTAAGTCTGGATTTACTGATTTTGTGTTCCCTGTGTTCACATCTCCACAGCCTTTTAAAGCGTCAGCCCTGCCCATCGCTCTTACAGGGCTGCTGGTGACCCTTCATCCCATGTCATTTCTAGTTTAAAGCCCTTCTTACCAGGTCAGCCACGCTGCTGGCAAAGATTCCCTTGTCCTGCTTAGTGAGGTGGATCCCATCTCTCCCAGGCAGGCATTGAATCGCAGACAAGATCCCACGGTTATAGAAACTGAAACCCTGCCACTGGCACCAGCTACTCAAGCAGTTGACATACAGTTGCCTCCTTTCCCTCCTCACATCTTTTCCTTCCTCCAGCAGAGTTGAGGAGCACACCACCTGGGCCCCCATGCCCTGACTGTCACCTCCAAAAGGAACACTGTTTGCAGAAGATGCATTCTATTGAGAAGTGTCTACAAATTTCTGAGAAGTTATTTCTGTGCCTCTCTTTCCTAATTAATAGATCCATAGCACATCAGCAACATCCTTCTAACATTGAAGGTAGTGAAAGTATCAATAACACACTGTTTAAATTGCTCATAACTTACCCAAGCTATGATAGCTTGGACTGAAGTTCGTACATCTCATTCAGAAAGTTAAACGAAAGATACTGAGTCCTGACAATAAGAAGAAGGAAAAATATTTTGTTTTCTCTCATTTGAATTTGGTTTACAACTTGGCCTTATAAGTTACAATTAAAGTTGAAATTTAGCTGTGGTTTACAGCTCCTATTTGACGCAAAACCAAAAAGCGCCCGTTAAAACTACCAGCAATCAAATTTCACTAAGTAACTAACTTCTGGAAAAGCATCTTTAGCACATGGCCAGTAGAGGAATGATCTGAAGGTGTGGAGGTGTGCTGAGCATGCTCCAGCTCTTGCCTGCTGCTTGAATTCTGTGTCTGTCACTCCTGCACAAACACTGGGGACAGCTGAGCCAGTCACTCTTGCAATTGCAGTCCCTCTAGGTCTCTGTGGCACCAGTCACTGGTGTTTGAAGAGAGAAGACCACTCTGCAAGACCAGGAACTGAATCATCTAGGGTGGAGGTGCTTGTCAGAAGGGGATGAATACTGAGAGCAAAAGCCAAGGGAAAAAAGTGGCTGAGAGAGAGAGCAGAAAGGCCTGGTGACGGGTGTTTCAAACCCCTCTGATTCATACTCCACATGCCTTGCCTGCTGCTGCTCCTCCTCCCGAAGTGGAAGACATCCAAGCTGAAGCCCTGGAGATCCAGACCTGCTTCTCACTTGATTTAGCCAGACTGGCTCTGTGAGACAGAAGCGGTGTTCCTCAGCCTGGGGTTTGTTGCTGGTTCGCTCTTAGAAGGTAGCTGAAATTTGTTCAATGAAAGTCAGTGAAGCTGCAAAGTTAAGCAAGGAAAAGTTAAGAAATATTAAGAATGAGATTACTTAGAAGCTTGAAGTTCAGCCCCCTGAAGTGTAGGGATAATTATACATTTCTTAATTAGATGATCACATATTCCTCTTCCCACAGGCTCCTGCCTTTTTGCAGCAAATGAGCTGTTTTTTCAGTAGTCCCTTTCATCCTCCTCACTCGACGTGCAGCTCAAGCTATTATTTAATGTGTATTATCTAACCCTCAGATGAGATGCAGAATTATTCATTCCCTTCTTTTTTTTTGGATCCTATGGGGCTTTTACCATCATGTACCCATGGATCACAAGCATTAGTGAATGTATTTTATCCAGCCTCATATGCAAACAGCTGAGATTATCATCTGCATTCTGGGAATGGGGAGCAGAGGCAAAAAGAGATTAATGCTACTGTTTTCAAGTGTCTGCTGATGCTGGATAGCTGCCTTGGACATGCGTGTGGGGTTTTTTTCCAGGGAACTTGCTGTTTTTACAGGTTGGGCGGGACATGAGATGCCTATGTGAAGCTGGGACCTGTGGCATAGGAGCATGGAAGCTATTTTATGGGGTTATTTTATGCCCCTAGCTTCAGGGGAAGTTGCTTCTGCAG
Organism: Apaloderma vittatum; assembly: GCF_000703405.1. Lineage (NCBI taxonomy): Eukaryota > Metazoa > Chordata > Aves > Trogoniformes > Trogonidae > Apaloderma > Apaloderma vittatum. The sequence continues at coordinate 15,124 of NW_009715677.1, read as the reverse complement.
ATCACGAGTGAGAAAAGATGCCTGACTGAGGCAGTAAGTCAACAGCCTGGGTTCCTTGGAGGGATGGGTTTTGAACCCCACCTCTTATCTCTCTGTTTCCCGCCAGTAAGCATAGGTCATCGTTCATCGTGTCCTGTGAAATTCTCTTCTTTGATGGCTAATCCCTCCCATGCTCTGTGTGGGCATCCCAGGCACCCAGCTCTGGATCCACCAGGTACCTGGATGAGGTTGTGCAGCTCCTAAAAATGAAATAGTTTGTAATTTTTATAACAAGTATCACTTTTATTTGCTGGCTCCCTTTTACAGACCTAGCCTCTGGAGACCTGTGATAACCTGAAATACCTGTACTTTTGTTTTCTTTGTGCAGAACCTGCTTACTGCAGGCTGCAGAAAAGATCTTGAAATGTACTATTTAAGGCTTGGATACTGAAAGACAGATCAGAAGAGCTAAAATCCATCATTGTTATAAAAATTTCATGTTCTAAAATGAACCCCAGTGAATTTTGAGTGCTGGGAATCAGCTGGATTAGTTACGTAAAGTGTATTTGATGATTTATGGTTATTAATAACTTTTTCTACTTATAAAGTAGCTCTTCGGGGGCCTCAGGCTCTACTGAGAAATCTGAGGGGAAAGCAGAATCTCTGAAGATGCACACAGTGGATGATGTGCAAGGTGGCTGTATTCATCTGTCTGTAAGAGGACACACTGCTCCAATAGGCTAGTTCAAAGAGCAGATCGAGCTAACGGGTTTTATAGTTAGAAAATGTGGTGTTCACCAAAGTGGAAACATTTTGCAGATAGAAATCAATTTCTGCAATTGTATTTCTTGGGAAAAATTGAAATAACACCTTTCAGTAAAGCGGAAAGGTTCTGTTTCGACAGTTGTAGAATCTAACATTTCAGTATAGCATTTCCAAATAATTTCATGTACGGAAATTATTTTATGTCATACAAAAAGCAATGTTGAAATGTGTTTTCTTTTCTTTGCAGTAGCCAGTACTTTTCTGCAGGTATGTTTTATAAAATACACCCACAAATACCCTTTTTCTTCCAGTTTTGGAAAGGAGAGACATTTAAAGCTGCAGAATTTCCTTTAAAATGGGAAACCATGGTCTTCAAGGTCTAACCAGACAAGTAGAAGACCTACTGGGCCTTAACTCTGAATTTAAACTGTAAGTTCATCAAATTATAAATAGTCTTTTAGTGTGCTCTTGCACACACCCATAAAATTGATCATGCAATGATCTACCACAGCAGGTCAAATGGGCTTGGGATGAAGCCCATTAAGTTACATACAGTACATCTGCTTCAGCATGGCAGATGAAGAACAGTCTATCCCAAAAAACCCTGTAGCTTGGCACTAACTTGGGAAGGGTTGGATCGGGTTCACTCTTAGGACTTCTTGCTTCTGCCACACAGATGATGTGTTTCAAACTTGGTTGAAATACCTGAGAATTATTGTTTATAAGAAATTTTGGATCATTCCAGATGGAAGGACTTAAAAGTAATGATTTCCACCACGATTTGTGTGTGGTAAAATACAGAAAAACTTAGAAGCAAAATAGTTTTGATTATCTAGCTATCTCTGAAATATGAAGAACCTAATTCCAGGCCAGAGTTGAAAGATGTGAATTTGAGAAAAAGCTGCTGCTGCACTGTCAGTGAAAGAAAAATTTCTGTTAATGGATTGACCTCTACAAACTTTTGATCAGACCCTAAGCACTTCAAAAACTGTGTAGCTGACTAGGCTTAAATATATTACTATACTACCATGAAAATATGACTTTTAATGAAGAAACCGAGGAAAGAGTTTAGCTAGAGCCATCCTCGGGCTCGCCCGCTGGCTGGGGAGCCCTCACTGACCCACTGCCCTGGCTCAGCATCCTGCTGCACATCATCCTGCAGAAGCAGGGGCAGCCCTCTCTATTCCTGTTCTCTGGATGCTCCTTTGTGTCACTGCTCCAGCCAAGGCTTCTCATGGTGTCTTAGGGGTTAGGGTGACATAAGATGAATGCACAATAGGCGGTGTTACTCCAATGGAGTATAAAGTATAGCTGGAAGGACCTTATCTTGATAAGGAATTAGCTCACTAGAGCACTGAATTGTGTAGAGACAGTCACACTGGCTTGCTTCCGGATCTTTGTTTATTTACCATTTTAAAAAGACTGGATGACAGCCAGCTGTTGACTCTGTGAGAAGGCAAAGGAACAAGATGTCTGCTTTGGCAAAGTTGCAATTTGTGTTATAATCTCAAACGAGCATAGAACACTGGACCTAAACTTCAACTCAGAAAACCATTCCTCAGCCACATACACACACCACAAACCACACACTCACAAATTCAACTGCACGTATAACACAGAGACCACATAGAGAGAACCATGGCCAGCACATCCTCTCTCTGGTCACAGGCAGATGTGCATTTGCCTGCACTGCAAAACAAAAACTCAGACTGGCAGAACCCCTCATCACGCCCCTTGCTTGGTCAAGGAAGATAAGGGTGAGCTGGGAGTAGCTGCCAGAGATCTATGGGCAGCCTTGATCATGCTAAGATGGGTTGTTGCAGATCAAACCCCAGGCAGAGGCCCAGCATAAGCAGCTCAGCTCAGTACAGCAGAGAGAAGGGTTGAGGTGAGAAAGTAACAGAGAGGTGCAGAACACACTGCATCACTCCCCAGGGCACACAAGGACTGTCTTGTGTCCTCCAGCAGCTCTCTTGGAAATGGTTTTCCCCTTGCATTTCATGGTTATTTATGAAGTCGTGAGCATTGACTGTAGAGTGAAAGATCACTCTGCAGAGTCTTCATATTGCCATGGAAAGTACAATGCCAGTTAGCATCAGGGGGGTAGGAGTGGAAAAGTGTAAAAGAAATGTAAACCAGCCCTGACACAGAGTAAATAAATTACTCGGAGGAGTGTGTTGCTGAGGCGTAACCTCATGCATTTCGTAGAATTATATGCAAATACTATGCCAAGAATAAGAATGCAGTGGCATCTGCCAACAGCACTGGATTCTCCTTTTGCCTCTCATGGTGAATGAAGACCACAGAGTTAATAAATTCCTTCTCCACTCTTGAGTATGCCATCAGGTTTTTTCTTTCTTGTGTTGGTCGGGGAGTTTCATGGAGGAAGTATCTATCAAAGCAGACTTGGGCACCGCGATTCAAGTCTCAAATCTGGGGCCTGCTCTTCTGAAACAAGCTTTCTCCTTTTTCTCTGAGCCTGCTCCCACTAGCTGTGATGTAGCATATAACTGCACATGACTGCAGGGAAAATGGGTTGGGAAATATGTTGAACATACTCAAGTCAAGGGTTTACTGCAAGTTATTAAAGACTTTTTAAAAGTGGCAAGTGAAGAGTGGAATTGTCTGAGCCAGTGTAAAAGGGTTATAATTACGAAAGAAAGCACTGGAATAAAGAAAAACTATCCTGGCCCACGGGGTGGGTATCTTCAGGCAGGTGGTAACTCTGTGCCTGGCAGAAGGAGACATGCTGATAGCTAAGTGGTTCAATACTTTGTTCATAAAAGCTAGTGTCAGACTTCATGGGGGTGGCAAAAATCCTACTTATTATTATTAAAGCTAAGTTGCATTAAAGCAAACCAAAGCTCCAAAGAATAGATTGTAGAGAGTAATTAAGGAGAGAATTGTCTAAGGCATGATCTAATACAGTGCCTTTTCACTGGGCATTTATAGGATGTTGTGAAATGCATATGCTCCAGGAATGCCTCTTGTCTGTGTTGCAACATGAGCTCAATGTTCTTTGGATTCATGACAGCTCCCAGTGGACTGACAGCCCAAGACAGCTTATCTGGGAGGTTGTGTTGCACCAGTGTGGAAGAGGCTGGATGTGGAGCCTGTTCTCCTGTTCTGTTCTGACATGGGTAGCGCCAGTGAGTTCAGGTGCATTTACCTAATAGCTGCATGTAAGAGGAGAAGAAATCCATCAAGGGCCAATGATAATAAAAATCTATCCAATCTTGCCACCCTTTATCAACACCAAAAATGAAAGCATTGACCTCTTCAGAATGATTTCTGCCTGACTTAGTGCCTATCTGATCATTTACAAGGCACTAATTAAAGACTTAGAACAATACCTGCAGCTAGTTTCCTGAAGCGATGAAACCAGCTGATACCTGAATAAAGTTACTACCTGTCAGCACATATAAAGAGAGGCACACCACAGGAGGCTGTTGTCCAAGGAGACAGTTGCTTTTCTTCACCTGAGAGAGTTTTGAGGTGCTTCTTGGAGCCATGTTGCTACTCCTTGCTGCAAGTTAGGCCACAAAATTGTAATGTTCTAACACTGACTCTCAAGATGCATTTCAGCCCTTTTTATAAAGCCCTCTTTTAAATTAAACTTTGGGAGAGTTGTGGGATTAGTTTTCAAACAAAAGCCTTGCTTTGAAATTAAAAAAAAAATCTAAATTCTTTGGTTTCAAAACTCTGACATGCAATACTTGGCTTTTCTGGATCATCTTCTCTTTTCTTTAGCCATGACTTCTCCCCAAATACAGTCTGAGCTTGCCATTACTCAAGAGCTGCGTTTCTCAGCTAATCCATCCCAAAATCCTCTTCTGCAGTTCCTTGTCAATGTGCTGCTGTTCCACACCATCTGAAGCGCTGTGTGTCTCATGACAGCCCCTGCTGACAGGAGCAACTTGAATCTCCTGCCCTAACTTCTGATGGTGTGTGATTATAAAATTTTGGGAGTGAACGCCAGCCATCCTCATGAACATGAGGGACATTCTGCTTCACTCCATCCCACCTCTGCAAGAAGATGTGAGGCAGTGATGGAATTTACCTTCCTTTTGAAAAAATGACATATGCAGCATTGTTTGAGGTAATAAAAAGCAAGCCAGCTGCTGTTAAACCAAATCCATTGTTTTTCCCTTTCCTTACTTTTTCCCAGAAATTTCCAAGCTCATGCTTGGAATCCCACAAGGAGTGTCATCACATGCAGAAATGCTCCTATGCTGCCTGCACCTCCTCTTCCCTTTTGAGCCAAGAGGCCTTTTTTTTTTCTGCCTGTAACTGTGCTGAAAAGCTAGCAGGAAATTGGTTTAAAATGGAAGGGAAAACAAACCTTCGAAGGCCAGCAGGAGTAATGGTTTTATCAAAACTTTGAGCTCTTAAATAAACAGAGTAAACCAGAGATATTCATTCCAGGTGCAGCGATGAGTCCATTCAGACAGAGCCTGTAGATGGCAGTAAAAGATGGGGAATAGCGAAGATTAAACCTGTAATTGGAAAACTACAGACGGCCTCTCATTTCAGTGCCTTCACTCACCTGGGGCCATTCTCTGTTCACAGGTAAAAAGGCATGGTTTCTTGAAGAGCCATTTTTTCTTATGCTTCTTGCCTTTCTACTTAGGTTTTTTGGACACGTAGGAAACGCCAGTGTATCTGTACAGTACATTTACATGTTCACAATTTAACCCCACAAATAAGATTCCCTGAAGAAGAATTGCAAGCATGATGCCTCATGCAGAGGTAGGATCACACACAAGCTGATGAAAGTCAGCTCCCCCTCACGGAAAGCCCATTAACTGGGGGGGTATGATCCCACAACTGCACAACAGCTCATGAAGAAAGGGAAGGCTACAGCCAGCTGACGTGCATCAAGCCAGCTGAAGTAACTGAGCGCCCATTTATCCACAGTAATGTCCGGTCAGCATTTGGATTAGCGAATTGAATATGGCAAAGAAAATCCATCCTGAGACCTTGAGCGAGTGTAGCGATCAAAGCCCAGACTGTGCACTTTAATACAAAGCAAAACCTTGTGCAGCAGAATAATGTGCAGCCCTGCATTGTGTGAGCTGAATGAAACGTTCGGCATCGTGGTCTGTGGTAGTTGTGACGGCACCCTGCAGCAACTGAGGGCTTCCCACCTGGGCATTAAGGGACATGACTTGCATCTGTCACCCTGAGAGGGATGAAACGTGGCAGCACAAGTCTGCAGCGAGTCCTGGGACCTTGGCTTTGCATGCACTGCCATCACATTATATCTCTAGGAAATGTTACAAACTCCATCTCAAAACTAGTTTGTTCTCCTCCTCTCCCCGCCCCAGCAAACGCTCTCTGATCCCATAGGTTGCGCTGCACTCCAGCTATGACATATACCATAGTTCTATGAACTGCAGTGAACATAAACACAATTACTTTATTGTGTTTATTGTTTATAATTATTGTCATAATTATTTATAATTATATAGTCATATATTATTACATTAATTGTATAATACATAAAATATAGGGTTGATGTAATTAGTGCAAGAAAAACGTCTAAATATAAATAATAAAATGTCCAGCTCACACTGGAAGCAGGTTGCCATTTTTCACAGAAAATGCCTTCTGACAAGTGAAAAATTAATTCAAAGTTCTTCAAAATCTAAAACTTTTTCAGCAGGTAAAACTTTTCGATGAAAATAGAAGCATTAATTCCACTGAAAAGTTTTCTCAGGGGAAAGCCACTTAATCATAAGCTATATGTAACACCTAGAGGAAATAGCATCCTTAGCTGAGTCACCAGCAACCAAAAAGACTCCTGGATTTTATATTTCGGGCCTGTCCCTGCTGAGAGAAAGATATCCCTCATGTCACGGCCCTAGGAGGGTTTAAATTAAACCAACCTCACACACATAGTGCAAGGCTGAACTTCATTTAATGGCTTCTGCCTGATACCCTAAAGCGATACGTGTTCTCTGAAGACACTTCAACAAGACGCTTTGGTAAGTCCCAATTTGTTTGAATTTATCCTTGAAATGTACTATTGTTCCTTTTCTATTCACAACCATCACCATTTTAGAATCACAGAAAAATTTACGTGGAAAGAAGGTCATCTAGTCCCACTCCCTGCTTAGAGCAGGACTAACTTCAAAGTTTGATAAAGTTGCTCCAGTTTTCTTGCAGAGCTGAGAAATCTAATAAAATCCTGCAACTAGGACAACGGGAAAGCTCATTGAATGGCATGGAACTCTTTGTCATGGCACCTCTTTGAGCCAGAGATTAAGACATTCACTGGCACACCGTTATTAACACAGTGTTACCTGGCCCCTGCTATAGACTCCGTAAAGAACTAGTATCAACTGTACATGCGATATGTATAAAGAGTAACTTTGCATCGTGCTTATATAAAGCATAAGTTGCAGTGTATAATGGCAGTAATGCATCAAGATGCACAGGGAGGAATTTAATGCCAGTAGTGATTTGTCTGCTGCTTAATGCCATGACAGCTGTTACCAGATTCTGTCTGGTAGGGAGGTGGGTTTACCTTGCCAGGTGCTTTCTGAAGTTATCTCCTCCTCTGGAGGAGTATTAAAAGTAAATGCCAGTTTAAGGAGTGACTCCTGCTAAACACTTCTGGGGCTGGGCTTCAAGATTTGCATTTGAACTGGATCTGCCTGGGGATCACTGGACAGCGTTGGGACAAGAATTTTGACTGAATGGTAAATCCTGGCCTTAAGGTTGTCTAAGTGGCTGAACTGCTGCAGGGAACGACATCAAAACCTTCTGATTTTGACTGACATTTATACATAAGCTGAGCAAACACACTTCTCCCAAGCCCTCCTTCAAGTGCAGCAGAAGCAAGCCTGGTCTTCCCATGCTGCAGCAGAGACAAAGGCCTTTGGGTCTTGCTGCTCCTGTGTACACGGTACACGTGTGGTTAGCATCTGAATATAGTAAATGCTTCATTTCCTTATTTTTACTTTTGTGCTTGTCTGCTGTAAAGGATGATTTCAGAGTGGCTGGTGAGCAGCAAGGCATTGCATTCCTGTGGGTGAGGGAAACCTTTACACAGGGGTACAGGATCATCTCCTCAGCATCCAGCCTTTCCAGTACAAGAGTCAAGGTAGAAAGGATGTTCTTCCAGTGAGGTCCAGCAGGAAGGGTGAGAGATGTTGATGTTAGATGCTGGGAGCCTTTGATGACCAGCTTTAGCCAGATGGTCCTTGGCTTTCATTCAGAGTATAAATCCCTAGGACCTCTGGGAAGGTTGTTGCTCCCCTGAGGGTGCAACTTACTGTATGAATTTATTACATTATGATCTTTTCATCAAGATTTAGGCTTTCACTTAGAAAAAGCGTTACCTAGAAGTGGTTTCTAAATGTTCTCTTTGAAAAGGAGACATAGGTATTCCACAAAGAGCTGTATTATTGATCTCTGAAAAAACAGTGTGAATGAGTTCACTTGCGTAAACACAGGCATGTACTTCCATCTGGGACAACCTAGTATTTCTGACACAACTCCAAGGGATTGGCAGATATTACATGGGATCTACAGGAGAACTTCTCCCTTCTTGGGGGGCACCTGGAGGCTAGAAGGGAGATCTAGGTCACATAAGACAGCTCTACGTCTCTGGCATGCCACCAGAAAACTCTGTTCTGAGTGACTTTTGTGTTCCATCAGGAATCATTTACTTTATTTCAGAATGTAATAGAAGACATATGGAATTTGTTGATCAAATTTTATGCTGTGCTAGGAACAAAGATGAAGTTGTTTAAACTGCAATATCCTGTTAAGCAAACATGTATCATACCACTCCATAATCTTCCCCGGTACCAAGGTCAGGCTTTGTTAGGTGGCAGTTAGTCAGAGGCCTATGGTACACAAGATAGGGGCAGTTGTCTAGCACTCGTTGTAAAGAACATAAAACAAAAATAATTGACAAGAACACTAGTGATAAGGGTATTTAACAAGGACCATCTAGTGACGAAGCCCCTTGTGGAATTCGAGGACAAGATACCTTACGAAATGTGCTGAGAACAACGAGTTTTGGGACTAAGGTAAAAAGTTCATCGTGAGGAAGACCTACGGCCTTCATCCCTGAAGACCCCTGCCCAAGACCACCAGGAGGCACTGTGCAAGCGTCAAGAGGAGGAGCAGCCAACCACCGGAACTGAGTGCCTTTTTCGGGTTGAATATGTATAGGCGTCTCATGAATATGTACCTCGCACTGCATATAACCAAGGTAACTGCCCGTGTACCGGTGTGCGCCGTTGGTAGAGCAAGGGCTCCCCAGCCGCCCAGCGGAGCCCAGCGCTGCTTTGCTTGCTCAGCCACCTGCTAATTTGAATAAATTTAATGAATCACTTAAATTCTAATTGGCTCCTGGGTTTTATTACCTCAATTTATAACACAGAAATTAACAATTTGGTGGTAATTCAGTTCCAAGAAGGTTTTTTGCCAGGCTCTGTTGCTGCTTCTAGCCTCTGGCTTCAACCAGACAGTACATTGCAGTCATTGTGTCATCTCTGTGGCCACCACGGGGCAGTCAAATTCAGACGGCCACCTAGAAGAGCTGTCATTTATTGCTCCATACTTGAGGTATCTATAGGAACCCCACTAGCTGCTCTGGGCTATCTGATCCTCTGCTGCAGCCATGACTCAGACTCTTGTACCTGAGCAGATAGGAGCTAGAGGAAAAATTAACTGGCTGGAAACAGGAAGGAAAGGGGAGAGTAGGAACAGCAGAGAAACTTTTCTCCATGTGAGTGCCATGCAGTGATCAGTTTGCTAACTACCACACCCTGCTATGTCCTAGAGCTATTTTTATCTGGTGACACTTCTCTGCTGACTCATCCCAGTACTTAGCTTCTGACACACAACTGTGAACCACCAGGCGAAATATCCACCCATACTCACGCTATCCACCCATACTCACGCTTTATCTCCAAACTCACTGTGTTTTAAAGCACGAAAGCAGCACTAACAAGCTTTCTTTAAACAAAACCGAATGACATGCATGTACCCTGTCATCACAGCACAGTGGTATTATCCACCAGCTCCTTAGATAATTAGGACATGCTCAAATGTTCTTAAAATGACAGTCAATGTGAATGATACTGTTATTAGCTGGAAGAAGTGGACTACTGTAGCTCAACCAGTGTGGCCTTAAACCACAGCGCAGCAGATTTGAGTACTGGAGGTCAGACCTGGCTGCGCCTTAGTGTTAGGAACAGCAATTGGGCTGAGGAGACACAGAAAATGCCTCACAGAGCCTGAAAGTGATTTAGCAAAATTATCTCACATTCAGTAAAATCATACCTGAACTGTCTTCCCTCTACTCAAACTGTGAGTGCAGAATTGCTCCCTCCTGGGCCTGATTCGCTCACATTTTAAAGACCACCGATGGTTGTGGGCTTTCTACGGCAGTTTATACACTATAAATTACCCAGCCTGATATTCCTAAGTGTCAGAACTGATTGGAGTTGGTTCGGTGGAATCGTATTCCCTGAGATGCCATTTTGCTTGTTAGTTACATTCGTTTTCTTTGGGTGACAGCATCCTTGCATCGCCAGAGAAACTGCTACAGAATCACTTTCACTGATAGATTTCACTCTGATTTCTTTCTATCACTGTTACCTGCTAGTACCTGCTATCGTTGTTATGTAGGTTGTTTTATGTGGTCACCAGAAATGTGATCTTCCTGCAACTACAGCCACCATGTATAGACAGGAAATAACTGGCTAGTTCACTCCCAAGACGGATCCTCTACACCCTCCACTCCCTATCTCTGCCTTTCACTAAATCCCATTTCATACACTCTCTAGCAGCTACAGTGTGTCTGTGCTGACCCATACTTCTACTCAATTTCTGGCTTGGTGGCACTTATATGCTAGGATTTTAGATAATCCAACTTGTTTTTTCTTCTCAGGTAGAGGAAGAAGCAACCAAAGAAAGTAGACCCTTCTGCAACAGGCAGGTGACAGTAAGAGGTGAAATGAAGAAGGTGGAAGTCTGGAATGTATTGAGTGATGCACTCAGAAAAAAAGGAATCACTTTTATCACTTGTCATCCTGCAGATCCTCTTTTCTAGCTACCAGAACTTCCACATGCTAGATTAAACCTTCTCAACTGCTCAAACCCTACAATCTAGTCCAGCCAAGCCTCTGTTCATAAATTCTTTGCCTGCGAATACTTCAGAGACAATCCAATGAGATTAGTACTTGATTCCTGCAGGGATTGAGAGCAATCTAATAAATTTAATTATGGGCTCAGTAAAATCCTATTCCCAAGTGTATCATCGTTTTTTCTCATGATTCGTGTTTGTTGTGTTTGGAGGTCATCACTGACTAAATCACTGTGCCAGCTCAGAATCAAGTGTAATTGGCAAGACTTTTTCACTTCTCTTTTTCCCCCTAATCTATTATTGCTCAGCTTTTTCTTTTGTCTTCACTGACTCTCACTTCTTATGACCCATGAGAAGCAGGGAAACTAGAGTCAGGATCAGTCAAGCACATAGCTTACCATCCTTTTCACATCACATGCTGCAGCCCTGACGTACACAAAAGTGCCACTGGCTTAAGCAGGATCAGACCTACCTTGTAAAACGATACTTCTCAGACAGAACTGCCAAATGTCAATTCCACCTGGTGGTCCAAATTAGAGTCATGAAGTGAAATGAGAGGTATTGATCTTAAGGTCACATTAGAAGTCATCTCCTTGGGAATGATTCCTCATATTATTTTCAGTTTTAACTTTTTTTATTTTTTTTTCCCCCTGGAAATTAAGAGACTCAGTGGATGCAACCATATCTCTTATCACTGAGAAGCCATCCAGACATTTCACTGTTGAGGCCAGCCAGAAATACTCTGCTTAAAACTCCAGATAATCAGACATGTTTTCTGCATCACATGTGCTTTCTTTTCTGAGATAATAGCAGCATAAAAAAAAGGACGGAAAACCAACCATCAAGCATCCGTTTCCCTTCATTTACCCTTATTCAGAAAGCTCTGAAATGATCATATTTTGTAAAGCAGAAATCTGGTTAAAGAGGTTCAGCACAGGTCACCAGCACTTAATGAAATTATTCACCTTGTGATCATTTTTTAACAACAGCTCTCCAGGCTGCAGCTGCAAAGCCTATGTTTCACCCCTCTTCATGGACCCACAGAGGACATCCATGTGGCTTCCTAATTGCACTGTGTGAAACCTTATTTTTAATACATAGTTGCACTGCCCAGAAGGAGCTATATGAGAATGCTCTGGAGATTAGCTTGTCCTCTTGAGCTTCACAAGGGATCAATAAAATGATAATTTAAAAGAAAACTGTAGATAGGAAAAAACCAAAACAAAACCAAAAAACAAACCCAAACTATTACAAAGCTCTGAATTCAAAGAACATTTTCCAAGTTGTGTGTTTACATGGTATTGTGAATGAACTCACACAATGCTGGCAACAAGATCCCAGCTTTATGCTCCCTAGAACCATTTGCTACTCACACACTTCTCCTAGAAGCTGAGGGGAATTTGACCTATTTATGCGTCGCTCTTTTTTTTTTTTCTTTGACAGGCAGAGATACAGCATATATTGGTTTTCTTCTGTAATTTAGATACCATTTAATCAAGCGTAAAGTGAGGCTTACTGCTTCACCAGACAGGAGTTAAAAAACAAGAGCTGAAAACTTTCTGAATTCCTTTTTTTTTTTTTAAATCATTACTGTACTAGAAAGCCTCGAGCAGTCTTACAGCTCAAATCCATCTTTATTTACAGTAAATATACTTCTCACCTCACATTAGCAATGAGGAAAAAGGTTTGCTGTAGCTAAAAGCAGTCTTTTTCAAGGATAGGGTTTCAAACATTCAGCTGGACAAGAGAAAAGGAGAATAGCTAAGGGCCATCTCTGAAAAACAACTTCACCTCTCATGCTGAAACTGGTACCTTCAGTGTCTTTGCAACCAGAGTAAGGAGCCTAAGTATACAGAAGTTTTTCAGGCAGTGGAGGGCAGCAGCTGCTGCACCTTAACACACCAATAGTTACTTGAAAATCGACTGAAAATCCTTTAGAATTTGCAGTTGAGGCTCAGGACACTGAGAAACAGATTAAGATTAAAATAGTGAAAGATAATTTTAAAATGTTTCTGTTCCTAATTTATTAACAAAGAGGACAGTAACAGATTCCAAGTAAAGAGAAAGATCAACCTAGAAAAAAGGCTAATAAAGACAGGAACCCAAGTTCCACATAATTTTTGGCACAAAACAGAAAGTGAGATTTGCAATTAGAGTAACAAACGCCAACAATGCCGTCAGCCTCATGAGAGCAGACCCAAGGTTACGTCAAAAAAAACCAAACCCCAAAACATTTTGAGCAGACATGACTGCAGTAAAATGCGATTCTGCAAGTACCCCTATGTCAAGTGTGTCAAGACTCCTATGTCAGGTGTGGAACACAAGGTGAAACTGACATTTCTGACACCCTAATGGCTGCTTTTTGCAATGGATCGTGGAAACCACAAGATGAAAAAAGCTTCTGCAAATCTGAGAAACGCTGAGGACGTTGCTCAAACAAGCTATCACCACTGAAGAGCCGCTCTGGAATAACGACCATAGTATACTCAGATTTAACATCCCTCCAAAATCCACTACATTGGCATAACTTTCAGGAAGAACTGCATGAAGGAGGTACAATGAAATTAATGTCATCAACTGAAGCGAATAAACACTTCAAAAGCAGCCTGGACATTGTTAAAATGCAATCAGGGAAAGGCTTAAGGAAAATATTTCAAAAATACCCCTGATTTTTTTCTTCCTAAACCATGGAAGGACAAGCACTCCAGTAAAGTACAAATAAACAATAATAATAATTACAGTAATAAGCAATCCTGCAAGAAGTTAAAAATCTGTCCAAGCAAACAAAGTAAAAAAAAAATGTATGCTTTGGCAAAAGTTACAAAACCACAAAATCTGGAGGGAGAAAAATTCAGGAAAACATTCCTCATGCCACAGAAATTACTTGATTATTTGTTTTCAAGCCTCAGTTAGGGATTCTACCTGAGTATCGGTAGGGCCAATTGATTATGTTTTTTTTAACAAAACATTAAAAAAAGACAGAAGTGTGGACGAAAAAAAAACACAAAAGAAACTAGTGGCCTGTATTGTGGAGGTTAAGGAGGTTACTACATCAGAACTTTTCTTAATGAGAGATGCAACAGGAGACCTGTCTCAAACTGAAGTATTAGTTTATCAGATTTTAACACATTAAGAGAATAACAAGCATGCTTTTTAACAAGAACTCTGTACCCAGGCAAGGGTGATCTGATTTATATACTCTTTTTATAAGTTTTTTAATATTTACAAGTAAATCCCTTGGGAGTGTCCCAAAAAAAAGAAAAATGAAACACAAAATTGTCATTTTCTGTATTATTATCGAGTTAAAGAATACAAAATAAAGAGGAGAAATAACTTGCTCACTTTCACAAAGGACAAAGGTGACTATTTACATCCTAAGAGGAACTTCACTATAGCCTGTTATGTTCTATGTACCTGTCAATGATCTTGAAAAATGGGTACAGAGGAGGGTGCAAAATCTACTGATACTGAATTGCGTAGGACCACAAAACCAGAAGCAAACTCTGAAGAGTTGAGAAATACTAAATAGCTAGACAATAAACCAACAGATAGTCATTCATTCTTTATTGAAAAATGCAGAGAAGCACATGAGAAAAACAATCATACACACAGAGACTGATCAGCTCTTAACTAGCAGAGGCCAGCTGGAAAAACATCATAGTGGTCTAAAGACACTTGTCTTATAGGGGCCGTATATATGGTTAGCAATTCTAGCACATATGAATTCATCAGGTGGCAAGGCCAAAGTAAATAAAAGTGGGGACTTTTTCAGTGTTGCTCAATCAAATTGTCAAAACGTGGTTACAGGATGTTGTATAACCCCCAAACTTACATTTACATGAGAGAATTATATAAATTCCTGAAATTCTTTGGAAGATTAGTAGACACTAATATGCAAATCTTGCTATGGAAAGTTACCGATTAACAGATTGCTGAGAGCTGGGAGGTAGGACCAAGGTCGTATCAGCACATAATTACCCTGTCCTTATTTTCTTCCCTCCGTATCTGCTTTTGGGCACATGAAAAAGCAGCACAGTACACAGATGTATGCTTTGGCAAAAGCCGCCCTCACACATAGCCTGCTGTATAGCTAAAGCCATTTCCACTGACAAATACGGACCAGTTCAGTGACAGTGAGGAATGTCATCACCAGCTTGGACCAGAAAAAAGCCCCATGCAAAAGAGTCTTCTAACATTTAATTAAAAGCCTATCCAAGTGTATTGGGTTGGCTCAGACGGATTTTTGGTGGTGGCGGGGGGGGAGCTTCAGGG
>NW_009715676.1:0-473 GCF_000703405.1 Apaloderma vittatum | reverse complement strand
CTGGAGGGCTTCAGTTACAGCCCTGGTGAAGTCAGCGTGATCAGCACGTCTCAGTCGGGCTCTGCACACTCTGGAGGCACATTCTGCTCTGTCTCATGGCTGGACAGCAGATGTGTGTGCTGCTTTTCTGCCTCTGAATGTAGTTATTTTGTCTCCAGCAGAACTAAAGGAGAGACGAGTCATTTCTCTGTCGGTGAGGAATAGGTGATCTCCATTTATGTTATGCATACAAACTAAAAACTAAACGAAAGTCTTTAAATCACTTAAAAGATTAAAAGCTGTCTATAAGCATCACCAATTTTAACCTATAATAAATAATTTGAAAGTAGTGAAGTTCTAGCTTGTAGCTCAGGGGACAGATTAGAAAGAACAACTCTGTTTGTGGACCCTTAAATACATCTGTACTGCTAAAAGGGACAGGAGGTAAAGTGCAATTTTACAGTCCTTTCATAACTTAATAGTAAAAATTCTAT
>NW_009715675.1:63899-64177 GCF_000703405.1 Apaloderma vittatum | reverse complement strand
TAAGGGTGAAGTTTGGGAAAATGCCGCTGAGGGGAGGGGAGTTCTTTGGGGAGCAGAGGGAAGTGAAGGTTCCAATCGGGGTTTGGTGGGGGAGTAAAATCACCCTGGAGGGTGTCGGATGCCCCAAGAAAACCCTAAAGATCCTGGGAGAGGCAGTGTGGGAAGACCATGTGCTGCCTGGTGGGAAGCGGGTGGCTCAGGGACTGCAGATACCCTGCTATGTGGGAAGTCCGTTCCTCATGGCTGCCCTCCCTCCAGAGCCCATCCTAGACCTGGGG
>NW_009715675.1:63341-63687 GCF_000703405.1 Apaloderma vittatum | reverse complement strand
CTTTCTGTGGGATGTTGAAAATTGCCGAATCGGGTCTGGGAGTAGAAACTAGCGCTTTCTCCTTTGAAACTACCCTTCCTTGATTTCTGCCTCCTTGCCGGTTTTGCTTCCCTGACTACAACTGGGGCTCTGACCCTGTTTGCATAACTAGTTCAGCAACGCGACTTAGAATTCCCTCCCTTCCCTCTCGTTGAGGCTTTATTTAAAAGCTCTCCGATCCAGGCTGTAGCTCTCAGCTTTGCTCCCGGGGAGGATGGAAGGGCAGCCAGGTACCTGCACACGCTGCTCCGGGTACCTGTGCATCCTGCTCCACTCGAGAGGGAGAAATGGAGAAGTGGAGAGAGGG
>NW_009715675.1:57023-63289 GCF_000703405.1 Apaloderma vittatum | reverse complement strand
AGCGGCTGGTTCTGTGCCCCCAGTCGGGAATGGCTTTGGTCCCCACGCCCGCCCCCCCCCCGCACTTTGCCCAGCTGTGATGGGCTGTGGAGAACATTTTGATGTGAAATCTTGCTTGACTTCAGAATATGAGTGTCAAGGGGATGAATTTTACACTTTCCAGAAGAAGCCAAGGGCATTTAGATTTAAGGAATCTGGTGCTGACTTCCAGGCTTATGCTTTTACAAGGAGTTAGAGGGGGAGTGAAGAGCATTGCAATGATGGGTCGAGGGGTGATTTTCTGAGTTAGTGCTGCTTTTTTTTTTGCTTTTATGGGCTTTATTTCAGAATAATGTTGCTTCACTGGGTATTTTGCTTGGTTTTATTATCTTTATTCCTTTACAATAGATGTGATTTATTTGACCATATCTCTGTGTGTAATACACACGCGCACACATATAAATAGCACACTTTAAGAACACTTTAATGTATGTGGTGCTCTGTAATGTCCATAGGGGGTGAATAATAAAAATATTGGCACATGCTGAACCAGCATGATGTGAAACATGCAGCTGGAATATTTGCAGTCGAGCCTGTCTTGGCAGAGGAGCTTGACCGTCCAGAAAAGGGTTTGCTCTCTTCAGATTACAAAACTTTTAACAGGTTGTTGTAGCCGTTATGGAAAAAAAACACCAAACAACAAAAAACCCACACCAAAACAACCAAACGCACAATAAAAACAAAACCCGAATCTTCCAGCTTAGCTTGATTCTGTTCAGACTCACATTGTCGCTTCCATCTGCAGCGTGCCTGCAAACCATGTGCCTGCAAAGCATATAGGAGGGAGAGTTTGCTTTTGGTTTAAAGCAGTGACAGGGAAAGCAGTCTGGCACCCGCATGAGCAGAGATTGTAGTTCCCTTTCAAATGCTGATGTCAAGCTAGTTTCAAGAGTGCCCCGAGAGCAGGTTTTTGCCTGCAAAAGGCAGGTGTTGAGGCTTTTTTTTTTTTTTTTTTCCCTAATGTGCTTAAAGGTATTTGCCCTTTTTCCCCTTTCCAGCTTGAAAAGGCTCTTGGCTGATTCAGGACTGGAATGCAGAGCTCGTGCTATTCCTAAATTAAGAGGTTGGCAAGTTTTTTTTTTTTCCCTGATGAGAGACAGAAGGGTTGCCCAAATGAAACAAGGAATAATCCTCTGCAAATTCTCCTGCTGTGGCTCCAGCATTGTTTAGTCTTCCACTTAGGTCTGTAAAGCCAATCTTGAAATGGTTGTAGGCAGAAAGTAACATAAACCACCATGTAGCTGGGAAGCAGGGGATGTTGCTCATTGCACAAGAGGCTTGGGGTATTTTGAAGATGTTGGGAATGTTGGAACCAAATAGCAGCAGTCTGTGGAAATCAGGCTGAGAACTTCTACCCGCCCCAGGGATGAGAGTGCACGAACTCCCACTGATGGTGGGAGCGAGGCAGAGGCTCAGCACCTCCAGGGATCAGAGCCTCTGAAATAGTTTCGATGCCACTGGGCCACGCTCTTCTGCGGTTTATTTCAGGTCATCGCGTAGCAAACTTCACGTACTGCTGGCTGGGACTGCCTGAACTGGGGACGGATGGTTGTTACCATGCGCGTGAAGCTTGCAGAGTTCATGCCAGTCCTGATTGTGTTTATTCTTTCAGCACCTCAGCAAGGTCGGCAGGTTGTTTTTCAGATGGGCTGAACGATGTGCTCAAGTTCCAGCAGGACACAGGGAGCAGAGCGAGGGCTGTCTGTACATTGTGTTAGCAGCCTGTGTCCTGGTGGGACAGTCACCAATAGCCATCTTCTCTCCAAGCAGGTCAGGTCTAGGGTGGCCCATGACTGAACGGGTCCTGGAGACGCAACGTGCTTTGAGAGGTGTTTTAGGTACCATTGGGGTCTCTCAACCTCTCCAGTCTCAGCCAAGGGCTGGGGATGCTGCCTTCTGCTTTGGCTATCGTGAACTGGCATCGGGGGCTTTTGTGGTCTTGTCCAGCTCTCAGCTGCAGTGTCCTTCTCCCTTCTGCTGGGCTTAGCTCTCACCTTGTGTCAGAGCAGGGTGGTTCAGGAACTAATCCTGCAGAAGGCCACCCCCAGGAGAGAAGTCGATAGTTTTATGTCAGATCAATGACCTGAACTGGCTCAAGGTGCAGCGATGTGCCAGTGCTGCTTCAAGGTGGGAACTTGTGCTAGGAGGTGCAGCAGGGCAGATCTTTGCAGTGTTGGCAAATGACCTAATTTTTCTTGCCCAAGTTATGAGAATAGCTGAAGAACATCTATTTTCTCCTAACAGAGACAAAGTCCTAGGAATAAAACCTGTTCCACTCTGAAAAAATACTTCTTGAGCCACGGTTTAAAGCTGACCAGTTAGAAGATTTATTTTTTCTCTTTGCCAGTGCAGTTCAATTGGGTTTGTAGTATTGTTTTATTTCGTTGTTGGGATATTTGTTATAATTCAGTGGGATCTGCCTCAGAATCCACTCCTGGCTATGGAGTTCTGCTTTGGAATCTCACTTCTTTATTAAAACAAATGTGTTTTTTTAGTCCATGCCAGTGCAAAGTAACCTTTCCAAAAGGAAAGAGAACTGTGCAAATAATGTGGCCCTAGGCAAACTTGAACTTGCAGGGTGGGGATTGCCTAATTTACCTGCTCAAGGACTCCACTTTGAACTCCCATGACACAAAACAAGTGTCAAAATAGTTAACTGTTGAAAAGGCAGCTTGTTTCAGCATCCAACTAAAATCCTTATTTGGGTTGCCCCAAATGCCACACATCCTTCCTTATGGGTCAAATGTCAAAACCTCCATTTCCCCTTGGTGGGCAGCTGCTAAAAGACAGTTTAATGTATTGCTTCAAAACACAGAAGACTCTTGAGGTTCGAGGTAGCATAATATAAGTGGAATTTTAACAGCAGCTTGAAAACCATGCCAGTAATGCTATGAGTGCATTTTTCACGCCCACTGAATTGCCAGAAGACTTCTGCTTTTCTCCTGCTTTTATAAAGAAATGAAGCATCCGTCAGAATCTGCATGTGCATGTGTGCATCGGTCCTTCTGCTCCCACAACTTCTGACCCTGTCGGACAAGTTGGACAGATCTAACGCAGCTGTGGACATCTTGAAGGCACTGTGCTGCTAAAAAGTGGGCAAGGGGTGGGAGAAAGCCGAGGTATGACTGTCCCCCTTGTCCTGTACTAGACACAGGACAAGGCAGAAGCATGTGAGCATAAGGGGGGTTAGCTACGAGTGCTACAAACAGGCTTATGCAAGCTTGAGCATTACTAGACATCAGAGAAGCCAGCTGCAAGGACCACAGGAGCGTGTTAGTCCTCAGCCACTACAGCTCAGGCTAAACCAAACGTTTGCAGACCTCCTTGGAAGAAATTATTAGAAGTGACATGCAATTAATAACAGCTCTAAGGATCATAAGTGAATGAAAAAACCACACAGCTCATCTGTCCTCGCTGCCTCTCTCTGCCAGGAGGTAGACCAGGTTTTCAAGCTCCTTTGTGACAGCTCTGGCTGGTCAAGAACTAGCTTGGTCGAGTCCTGGGCTGGCTGTCATCTTTAAGACAGTAAGTAACACCTTATGGAGCCACTTCTTGAAAATAATGCTACCTGCTACCCTAGTGCCACTAAAGGTTACTGTGGTGGGAGTGATGGTGGTGTGAAAATGGTGGTTTGGAGGGAGGGGGAAGCCTGGGAAGATTCTAAGGCTCTGGCACAAAGGAGAAATGTGTTTTCATGCTGTCCCTTGGCAAATGATCTGTTTCCTTCTCGCCCTTTGCAGTTGTTTCCTTTCCTCTGCGTTTCAGGCTCATACTCGCTGAGCGTGGTATTTGTCAAGGGAACAGCAAGAAGCCCCGTCTGTGAGAAAGTCCATGTCGTTTGTTTTATCCACATCCAGGAATTGAGCTGAGATAAACAATTCGGGAGGCAAAACAGTGAAAACTGGAATGCAAGAGGTGTGTTTTTGTGTGTCTCTGTACTAGACCTGGCTGCAGTATTATTTGGGGCTAATTTATCTGCCCGATGGTCAGCTGTCGCTGTTACCCGCAAGCATGACTGGGTTTGTGAAGGCAGGGCTTAATCCCAGTGGCCAGCGGCGCTCCTGTTCCTGCTTTTCCTGGTCGCATGTTCAGCTCTAAAGAGCTAGGAGGAATATCGGATTCCCTGGTGAATTTTCTGTGTTTCTGCTTGTACTGGGCAATTCCAGCTTTCTGAGCACAGTCACATCTGCCTTCCCTGCTGGGGATTTGACTCCTTCAGGGAGGATCTTTTGCTCTAGGCAGCCAAGGTAAAATGTAAAGATGCTTTTAAAGCATTTCTGTTATAGGAGGAAGGCAAAGCTTGGTGGTGTACCAAGTTTCCAGGTGTAAGAATTCCTGGTGTCTTTCCTTGAATCAGGGCGAAATATGTAACCCAGTGACTGATCTAGTGGCTGCTTAGCAGACCGATTCTGTATCAGAGGATGCAAAGACATTGCCATTGCACGTGCTTCCATTATCCCTTCCACCCATCTTCACACCGGCTCTTCCTTGGGGAGGTGCTGCCTGAATCACGGTGTGTGTGACCGCTTTTGAAGGTGTCCCTTAGCAGCACATTGGGTTTGGCTTTCCAGCTTGTCCTTGCTGACTCTTTGCATCTGCCAGAAGAGGCAGGTTTGTCCTCAGTGGAAGAGTGAGGCTCCACCTGATGGAATTAACCTTATGAAGAAAGCTGCATTACTGCCTGGGGGAAGGAGTTGTGTTATGTGCCCCTTTGCTGTGTGCCACGTAACAACGTGCTGCCCCATGAGTGCTGAGTGTGCCATGGGATTTGGGGGCTAACTGTGGTGCATGCTGCTGGTGTGGACTCGGGAGAGAAGGAAAAATCCTTGCTGGGAGTCCTAACATGTTGTGCAGATTAATCTTGGCTGTCTTTTATCCTTGCTGAGCTGATTTCACGGCAGTCATGTTTCACTCCCTCCTTGTCCTGGTGCCCAACATTGTGCTTCCTCATACAGGTCTTGAACTTTGTCTAGACCCTGGATCAGCCATGACAGGGAGTTAACCCAACCAAATCTTCACTGCTCTGGAAGGATGAGTTTTCTGCTGGTTTAGCCGACTTCAAATCCAGTCTTATTATTATTTCCATAAAGACAAGCTACCTTCAGCAGATTGAGTCTGACTGAAACATCTTTGCCTACTTTCAGCAGTCACTGCCAGCAAGCTGGGAGGTGTTTCTCATTCACAAACTGGCCAAGTGTGACCTCATTAAATGTGCGAGTTGACATCTAATTACAAGCAAACGTGATGTGGCGGCTATCCTAGGCAAAGGCTTAAAAGAAAGGGGTTAGTGCGCAGTATTGCTGCAGCCCAGCATTTGACAGCTTCTTGTAACTGCATTATTGATTGTCTCTGTTCAGTGTTTTGCCCCACACTTAATTTAGTGAGATACCAATGGGAAGATAGAAGTCTTTTCTTCATCAGCTTAGGGTAGAAATAAATTGCTTTAGGAAGGAAAGGATCAGTAATCGTTTGCCTTTCTTACAGGCTGGAATACTGGGAAGCATCAGGTCACTTTTATAAGCCTTAAACTATCCTTTGACATTGCAGCTTTTATTCTGAAGAAAGCTGCACTGTGCCTCTTGGCTGGTAAGGGAACAAGTTCACTGCCTGGTGCTCTCTGTAGTCAAAGATCCCATTAATTTTGCCGGCTGAGAAGAACAATTTCTCGGTGTTTCATTCTGGACTGTAATTGAGAGTGACACAGAGCACTGGTGGGAATTGGACTGTGTTGAAATCCCTGCTTTTCCTTACAATTTTCTGCAGATAAACCCCCTTAGGTGGGATGAGGGGGTTTCTAGTGCTCTACTCTTGAAATTAATAATGTTTCCAACACCTTACTGGCTGGAGGCAATTTTGCAGGAGTTCTTGTGCCTTCTTGCAGCTTGTCCTTGTAGCCAGGTGATGTAGGATGCCTACAACAGTAACGTGCTGTTGCAGTCACTTACATGACATTGTCTGTGGGAGAGTTCTGTAGTCCTATAATGTCAGGAAAATTCATGAAGTTTTGTCCAATATTTTTGCTCAGGATAACAGCAAGATTTCCCTTAAGTTCCTGCTTTTCAGACTTCAGCTAGGGCAGTCAGTTCTTAGTTCTTCTGGCTGGTTGTGGAAGACCTAGTCCATGCTCATGGACTTTTCTTGGCTTGGTGAGGACGTTGGCTGGTGACATTCCATGTTTTTCTCTCTTGCTATTTTAAAACTAGAAAAGGGTGAGCACCTGATGTCCG
>NW_009715675.1:56702-56992 GCF_000703405.1 Apaloderma vittatum | reverse complement strand
AGGAATCCCTGCTGTGCTGCCTGGGGGGCACTGGTGGGTGCAGTGAGTTGTTAAAGGTGTTTTTGTGGTTTTGTGTGTCCTCCAAGATCTTTTTGGTACCTCCAGAGGTTAGGGGTGTGTATATCCCTGTGTGACCTGTCTCCTGTAGGGTATAGAGTGCCCTGTATTTTGGAAGTCCCAAATTTTTCTCTTGAGGGGAGCAAGACAGATCCTGAGAGGCCCCAAAGAAGACAGAAGAGCAGAAGCAGACTTTTTTTTTTCCCCCCTGCATCTGGAAAGTTGCTTGGGGA
>NW_009715675.1:45216-56665 GCF_000703405.1 Apaloderma vittatum | reverse complement strand
CGCCGTTTGGTTGCAAGCTGAGCTGGGGGAAGACGTGGCGTTTGCGACCCGCGCGGTGGCAGCCCTCCCACACAGCCCATGTGGAAATGTTCGTCTCCTGTTGCTTTCAGCGGGCGAGCGGCTCGCCTCCATCTGGTGCTGTTTCATCTGGCGCTTCAAAAGCAAGCAGAAATGGGGAGAGGAACTCAGGTTTAGCAAGAAGGAATGGCATGAGGAGGGGGAGCATTAGGGGTGGCCGGTGTTGGGGCTCCATCCCGAGGAGCTGTGGATAATCCAAGGCGGCTCGCTCAGGTGCTCCCCAGGGTGCCTGGTTGGTGTCCTCTGTATCCTGGCCACTGGTAGAGTTTGGTGCAGAGGTTTTAGGGTTGGAGTGACTGACCACCGTGGTGTTTCTGTTCACAGTAAGGCTAGCCCAACTGCCCCAGGATTTTCCTTGGCTGGTTTTTGTTCCTTCTGGTCCTCCTTGCTCACGCTGCAGTGCTTGTGCTAAAGACAAACTCCAGTTATATCGATGAATTACGTCTAGCTTCTTGGGGACACCTGTCAGGGGTTCTGCAATCCACCCTCCACACAGTAGCTGCTTTGCTGGTCTAGGTTTGCGCCAGAACCAGTGTGAGGAAAACACTGAGTGATAACACTGTAACACTTAACCACTGCTTTCTGGAGGTTGATAGAACTACTCCAGGTGCCATCTCATGCTCTGAAAAGGCATCTCACAGTACAGCTGGTCAAGGACAATGTTCCTGTGGTGGAAGATTTTCTTCCTGTGCACTACCGGGCTCAAACAGCTGTTGTTCTTCTAGCATAGTATCCACCACTAACCAAGGGCCATGAGTTGGATATGATCCCTGATGTGTAGAGGGCACTGTCTCTGAACATCGTATCAGCTGGATTGGTATAACGGAAGGCGAATCACCGCTGCACTGTTTTTATCTGACTGTGGTGTGAGTGGACAGGAAAATCACCTGGCATGATGGAAACTGGGATGAGGAGGCCCAAAGTAATGGTTGGCCATGGTAGGAGATCCCTTCCCTTGGCCATGGTAAACAGTGCTCTCTACATTACTTGTGCAGAGTTGTTTCTGGGAGGATTTTCTTTGGTCTGTTAGAAATCCAGGTTGTTACAGATAGTCTTCTACACAGGACATTGGGGAAGAAGGGTTGCATTTCTAGTCGTGTTCAAGGAATATTGCCGTTCTTGAGACTGGACAGTGGGACAGCACAAGATGTACTGTTTAGAGTCTAAGCCTCTAATCCATCACTGTATTTAAAGAACAGTCCAGAATTGGGAGATAAAAATGAGACTATGGCAAAATGGTGCCTTCTTACACAACAAGTCAGCTCCCTGTGGGTATTCTGAGTCATATTGTTGTTGTTGATTTTAGTGACTAAAATAAGTTTATTCCATGCTTTTCCCTCCCTCCCCTCCTCCTCTCTGCCAGGCCCCAAAGGCCTTGTCACCCTCAGCTTGCAGGGAATGAGACAGATTCCATTAATTCTTGTGCATTATTGAGGGATTTTGGTTGATGGGATTCTTGCATGGAATTTCTGTGGAGGAGGCTGGCTTCCCACTGCCTGCAGATGGGACCCAAAAAGCTCAGCCCAGCTGGGTGGTGGGAATACAACAACTTCTGATGTCTCCAAGACAAGTTCAGTACCCTGCTCCCTTCAGGGCACCTGTCACTGAGAGCATGGCCAAGCCTGGGCAGGTGGAAACAGTTGGTCCACAGAGCTTTTAATAATGGCAAAATGCCTGATTCAGACTGATTTTGGAGGTCTAGGAAGGTCTAAACCTCTGTGCACATGACTGGGAACACTGGGAGGAGTTTGGCATGGAGCCCTCTGAGGCAATTGTCTTGTTTAGTAAAACTTGGGCTGTGGGAATCGGTATGAGGAAACAGCAACATCCACTTTGGTTTCTGCAGTCCCTGTGCCGGGGGCCGGTCGGGTGTTGCAGGAGACCACAGGAATCCTGCTTATGACCACAGCCAGATTAATGGCCATTTTGGCAGCTTTTCAAGAGTGAGGAATTTGGCCACTTTCACAATAATGGCTAGAAATTCCACATGAATTAATTAGTTTTATTATGGGACATGTCCTTCCTGCTCCTCCAGGGCTGCCTGAAACGCTGAACTCATTACATGAAGAAATGAAAATAGTACTAAAAATAAGAACTGGTATCCCAAGCTTTTGTGAGGAAAAACACAGAGTGTACTGACATCCTCACCAGACGTCTTCCCAAGCTGTGGCTTTTGGCCAGATGAGATCTAAACCCAAGTTTTAGATCAAATGCAGCCACTGAAAAACCCGGGCATGCTCCATGAGGGTGTCTTCTCCCAGTCTTTTAGCCCCTGCTCAGCTTAAGCCATTCATCTAGACTTCTTAATTACTCCCACGGTTTCAGTTTGATGCAGTGTTCAGATCTGACCCATGGGTGTTGCATGGTGGAGGCTGCACACCTTCAGCCTCCTCTCCCTGTAGTATGGGTTTTCACAGCACTGTTCCTACTTTGGGAGGACACTGCCTTCATGGTAGTAAAGTGCTTGGAAAAATCCCTTGGGAAAGGGTGCTCTGCATTTGAGGTTTGGTCAAGGGTATGTCCTAAAAATGACAGCATGGGACTTTGGAAAGGTTTGCTTGAGAGCAGTCAGAATAACGTGAGACTGAGTAAATATTTTGGGAGCCCAGAGCTGATAACTTTCCCTTGCTTACGTTCGTGGAGAGTCGGCCTGTGGGAACTTACTGCCTCTCACGTGGCTTTTAAACAGAGGTTGCCTATGGATTCGGTGTGCTTTTATTTTAATCCCTTTTTAGAATCATTGATGTTGTCTTGAGATTTGCCTGCTGTTAAGGGGCAGGTGTGCAAAATGCACACTGCTACCTGGTCGTTCCGGTGCTTGCTTTACAAATATTGCGTCAGATACTTGTGTTTGGACAGCAAGGGTCTGCCTTTGACTTTACCCCATCCTTTCCACTCAACCCCACCTTTGTGAATCAGGGCTTCACTTGTTTGCTTTTTTCCCCCTTTGTTTTGGACGAAGTGAGTTTAACATGGCAAAGCTGACCAGCGAGGTGGTAAAGTTTCTGCAGGTCCCACTGCACAAAAAGTAGTTTGGTTGGTGCTCAGCCCTCTTGAGAATTGTGACCCTCAGCCTGCAGAGATTAAGACCAGCTGAGCTGACAAAGGGCTGAAACACAAAATTTTCAGTATTAACAAAATATGCCCAGTAAAAAAGTAAAAAATGGTAATGCAGACATAGATTCTTCTAATATTAAGCAGTTAGAAAGCTTCTCTCTTTCTAGTAATGTTTGTTATTGATTTCAGACATTGCTTTCCTCCATTTTTCTGTTTATTCTTTTTATCAGGCTGGTTTCAAGGATTTGTTACCTTAACCCCTGGCCATTAGGCTGGTCCTCCATGTGCTGAAACTGACCTTCGCAGATTCAGACGACACTGAAAGCACTTGGGCAGTACAGATACGATTGGGCAGCAGACCAACCTGGCCAAAGGTCCATCGAGCCTGTAATACTGCCGTAGGTGATAGCCAGTGGTACACATGTTGGGAATTTATGAAATGAGTATGGAGTGAGCCTTGTGAGGTGAGAACTGTGCTATGGAAACCCATCACATCGCCAACAGCGCTCAGCCCATAATTTCAGGGATTTCTAAAACACAGCCTCATCTGCTGGGTGCTCACAGAGGTACCTTCTTTGTTGGATGAGCTGCCCTCCTAGCTTCTAGCAGTGGGGCTTCAAGTGCTGGGGGAGGCAGGCAAACCCTTGGTTGTGTACATCAGTGTGGTGTCTTGGGGCTTCAGGATAGGAAGATCTCCATGTACAAGACCAATTTGGGGTTGCTCTTATGAATCCAGTTTGCTATCGGGTCCCATCTCCCACTGCCTCGTGTGTCCAGGAGCAACAGCCATGGCGAGAAGGGAGGTCCCATCACTTGGGCTGTGCCCAGTGGAAGCACAGCCCTGCCTAGATCTGTTTTTTCCCCGAGTTAAGTACTAGGAGAGTTCAGCGTTTGGGTTGTGGTTGTCGACAGTGTCCTGTCCCGTGGAGCTGATCTGCCCTAACAGAGCTGAAATGTCTCAGCTGACCTAAAAAACTGCTCATGATTGAAATGCAGCATCCCCCTGTAAATACTTAACTGAGTCTGGGTTTCTTTCTTCCCTCCCCCTCCAGGTCCTTCTCTTTTATTTTTCTCTGCCTGTGTGCAGAATAGTAAACTGAATGCATGTCCCCTTCATGGCATCCCGTGATGAAGCAGAGTTTTTGGCAGTTAAAGTATGAATCTTGCTTGTCTCACATCGTCATTACCCATGTTCAAAACTGACATCGAGCTCAGTGTTGAGTGTGTGATTGCTCCTGTCAGAACGTTTACAACCCACTGTGGGCTGCCCACTGCCATAGAAACTACATCCTGAGAAACTCTGCAGAGTCCGCAGTGAGCTTTTGCAGCTTTTCTCTTGAAGCAGTGGACTTCTGTCAGATTTAGGAAACTTTCTTTAATGGGAGAAGTTCCCAAAATGTTGTCCAAGAAAGAGCTGTGAATGGGTTGGACTTCAGGCTGTGTGGCATAAAACATCTGCAATGCAAGACTGCAATTAGAGCGGTAACACAGCGAAGAAGGTAGCTCTGAGCAGCTGGCAGACAGGGCTGTGCTTTGCAAATCCCTGAAATCGTGGGCTGAGTGGTGTCAGCAGTGTGGCATGAGCTGGGCTGACGTGCTGACGCCCGTACCTGGGGCTTGTTGTGCAAGGTGTGCAGCCTGCTCTGTACTGGAGTAGCCCTGAGCGGGGTTGCTCTCTTCTCTCTCCAACCGTGGAAGCACACACAGTGCCCAGAGGGGATGTAGCCACAGTCCAGCAGGGACTGGGACATGGCAGATCAGATACTGCCCCTGTGATGGAGCTGGGGAGGTTGGCTAGGGGTGCTTGCTTTGCTGCAGAAGCAGTGCTGTGAGGTACGGTCACTCACTGTGGCAGCTCAACGTGAAGCAAATTCAATTTCCTCATCACATTTCAGAGCTGCAGGGGTGGCGTTGGTTCTCCTCTGCTGCGAACCCTCACGCAGTGCCAGGGCTGGTGCAGTGCCGTGCTGATGTCATGTCCTGGCTTGCACGTCATGGGGAGAGCGGGGCTTTGCTGTTTTCAGCTGGTGAGTCAGTCCCTGGGTGACCTTAGGCCAGTTGCAGATTTGCTCTTTTTCCAGCTAGACACATGCATCTGTTTTAAGGCAGCCAAGGCACAGAGTGGGTGAGACTGAACTTCCCCTGAGACCCCCACAGCTCCCCAAGGAGCTGTTGCAGGGATCTCGGAGTGGGATTTAAACACTAAAGTTTGGGCAAACACATGTTGCAATGCTGCCTGTAGAGACTTCTATCCGGGGGCTTTCCTACAGAGAGACATAGCAGGAAGCAGAGATAGCAAGTGACTAAACATCACGGTTACATTCCTGCCACCTGAAAAGAACTCCCCATTTTCTTTTGGCTGCGAAAATTAACTTCCCTTTTCTCCTTCCCAAGCAGGCGAGCTGGCTCTTGGTGGCTGTGCCCTTGCAGCGCGTACACAGGACAGTCCAGGTCAGGCTAAAAGGGCAACTCGTCTTCTACTGGGGACTTTTCACTGCTGTGCTCCTTCCTAAATAAAATTTGGAGGACTTTTCCTGGCCTCTGTGAAGGCCAAGATGCAGGTGTTTAGCTGGAACAGGGTAAGACTAGCCTAATTTGAGAGCCCATCTAGGTTTTGAGCTGATCGCTTTGCTCCCTCGTGAAATATGTAAGGTAGGTACTGGCATCCAGCTCTTTATTATTCATGTAATTAATCTCATCCTTCCTTGACTGAGTTTCTGCTGCCCTCAGGCACAGACTGGCCTGGGCACCTGCGTTTGGCCTCTGCTGCACTGTGAAAGCCCCACCTGGAAGTCCAGGAAGCTGAGGCAGGTAGTGCTGTGTGTGTGGTTATTGGGGATGCCTATCCTTCGGTTTTGGAAGACCTGCTGATGGGACTGTGTCTCAGGAGTGCAAGTTTCTTGGACTGAAAATCTGCTCCGGTGATGAACACTACAGAAACCATGATGGTGTCACAGGTCGCCTAGTTTGACAATGCCAGAGTGAGGAAAACACTGATAAGGTTCCAATGCAAAATCCCATAGGATTTTTTTGAGTTTATTTTAATACCCTTTCCAATAGCAGAAGACTGGACTTTTGTGGGATGGGAGTGTGACAGGTAAGGAATGATCCAGCAGCTGTTGCACCCAGGAGAAGTCAGCAGCTTAGTCCTAATTTGCAAAAGGCTTTTGGGGGACCTCTGGGATCTCTGAGAAGAAAGTAAACACCGTTATACCCATGCTGACCATGAGCGTTCAGACAAATGCATTCATTCCAGCCTTTCTTGCTTTCTTCTTTTACTGTTGTTTTTTTTAATTCTCCCTAGAGCCCTGAACATTTTTCCCTCTGCTGTTTTCTTTCTATGGTCAGAAGTTTTATTTTCTTGCTGCTATAAAAAGTGCTGCGTTCGCTTTCTTCCTCTCATTTTCTCTTGCTGCATTTTTGCCAGCCTTAGCTTCTCTCCCCATGTCTGCTTCAGATTCACTTTGCATATTTTCAGTGAGGTGCTAGCAGGCTCATTTTGACCTTGGTGAAGACCTGCTGGAACCTGCTGTTTCTCCAGAGAGATGAGCCGTCAGGGACCATCCTGCCAAGGTGGGAGAGTCAGGCACAAAGCCTTGTGTGAGCACAGCTGGGAGCTGTGGAGGACAAGCTCTGGGTTTGGAGTATGATGGTGTCCACATGTTGGTTCCTGCTTGGAGCTCATTATTTCGGTTTGTCTGCCAAACCATTAAAAGAAAAGAAGTAAAAAGAAAATCTAAAGTTTTATTCAGGTAACTTTGAAATACTGATGCTTCTCCTTGGAAGCACAAAGGAACCTCAAACCAAGCTTATGCAGATGTTGAGGGAGACCAGCAGCAAAAAAAAAAGTTTACAATTTGAATATCTTTAAAGAAAGTAAAGGGAATCAACAGCCAGACTCTCCAAAGTGGGCCCAAAGAGCATGCCATCAGTTTACCCTGTGGCTCAGGATGTGCAAAAAGTGGCCCCAAACTCAAGACGTGAACCTGTCTGGGCTCCTGCACTGTAAGACTTGGGTCTCCTGAAACAATTCTGTTCCAGTTGGGGTAAGCAGCTGGTGGTGCTCGGAAGAGAGCCAGGAGGAACGTGGTGATCCTGTTTGGCTTAATGAGCCTTCTGAGCGGCAGTAGCAGGAGCCCAAGGATCTCTATCTGGCTCAGGGGATGTGGGGGAACTGAGTCTCAAATGGCCGAGCTCTTGGTGGCTTTTGTTCTCCCTGCTCTTCCAGTTCTTGCTGAAATTATGCTATAAATGTACCTCCTCAGTGGAGCTGCTGGTGTGCAGGCTCCCTTCTACCCAACTGGCCCCAGAACTGCCCACAGTCTTCTTTTCCTTCTGAAAGAACCAAAAAGAAGCCTTAGGTTTGACTTTGTTGCTGTTATTGATGGGATTAAACCCAATGAAACCAAAACCTGGAACATTTTCTGGATGCCTGGTTTTATTTCCTTTTTTCCAAGCCAAACCAAAAGGCCCCAAACAGACATGAGGTGTTTGCACTATCCTGGTTTTCATGAAAATGCACAGTTGCTTTATAAAAAAATGTGCGAGAATTCGAACTACTCTGGGTTATTCCTACCCTCTCTCTTTCTCAAGGGCATTTGGAAAGTACTTCTCTGTTGGAGCTATATTGAGATATTTTAGTCCTGGTGCTGTGTCTCCAAGACTGGGCAAGGAGAGGCCATCAGGGAGCTATGGAGAGAACATGTGCCTATGAACCTAAGTGTACTTGGGAGAAAAGCCCTGCAAAGTTTTCCTGAGGGTGTCATTGATGGCTTACAAATGTCTGTATCCATAGCCACCTCTTCTCCTTCTGCTCCTGCAAACTGAGCAGGGCTTTCCTGGAAGCCCATCCCAAAGCTGGGGCTGGTGGTTTGCTGTCACACAGAGTGGAGCAAATCCAGCGCCTGGACTGCACTTGGTTTCCAGAGGGTAGGGGGGGCAACTCCGCAAGGAAACTTTTCTCAGGTTTTGGTGAGTCAAGTGACCGTTAGGGCGCGTGGGCTGAGACAAATGTGGACCTTCATCTCTTAGCTCTTTTTGTCCGATTACCTGAGGCGCTGTCTGTCTCCTCAGCATGCAAATTCCTCTCTGCATTGCATCGCCCCGTAATTCAAACCGGTGCAAATTGCTTTCCTCCGCTGCTGATATCCGTTTTCTGACTTAGCGTTTCTGCTGTCGTTGAGTTTTGGCCTTCACCCTCTGGGGGCTGGCACCCAATGAACCCAGCTGAGAATGTGGCCCTTTGTGCCGGAGCTCTTTGCAGGAGCTGGGGAGCTTTGCCTTCCCCGCTGCGAGCCTTTTTGGCTGGCGAACGCATGCCCTTTTCTGGTGGGGAGGGATTTAGGGGTGAGGGGGAGGTGAGAGCTCTCCTTGTGCTGGAAGAAAAATGATGAATGACTCTCTTGTGCTTCTGAACAAAACCAGGAAATCAGGGGGGGGAAAAAAAGCAAAAAAGGAGGAAATGAGAAGCAGTAAAGAGGCCTCCCCCGCCTTCATATAAGCAGTCACTCCACAGCATCTGGAGCCCAGTAAAAGGGCCATTCCCAGGAGATCTCGCACTCACCAGCCACACAGATCTCCTTTATTGCAAACTCCCAGGGCTTGCACCCCCACTTCCCCTTGGCAGCCCTGCATCCAAAAACGGCTGAACGAGGGCAAACCGAAGCTCAGTTCCTGTGGCCATTGGTGCTGGAGATGCGCTGTCTGTCTCGGCTGGCGGCTGCTCTCTGGATCTGCCCTGAGGATACGGTTGCGTGGTTGTCAGACCAGCCAGAGCACCCGTTGCGGTGTTTGTGCTGGCACTCCGCCTTGCCGTGGCAGGGCCGGCAGTACCTTGCCAGAGTCACGTTACAGCAGTGCAGACGGTGTAATATTTGTATCTCACGTGAAATCTGCTGGAGTGAAGTTATCCCTTCTGCCCTCTCCCCTAAAATTGTTTTGGATGCATTAGATGCAGCAGGGATGAGCATGGGAAGGGTCACTGGCCGTTGAGGTTTGGGTCTTAAGCGCCCTCAGGATGGAGTCAGCATCTTGAGATACCATGATGTAAGCTATTTAATTAAAATGTTGGGGGAATACGTAACTCTGGTGGAATTGGAGGTGATGGCGCTCCAACGTGAGCCATCACCGATGAAGTCTCCATATGGAGAGTGGTTCAGCAAAGCTCTGCTGTGACTTGTTCTGATGTAGCTGCATCCACCTCTATCCCTGCAAAGCATTCAAAGCAAATTGCGCTTTGGTGGATCATTGTGAAGAAGCTCCTTTGCTGTTTTTTCAGAAACGTATCTGGTAGGGACCTTAACAGACCAGACTCTTAACTCAGCATAACCTCACTGGTATTACTGGTTCAGTCATTGTGGAAGGGGCTTGTTAGCAGTGGGAAAGCTGTTCCTGAGTGTAGCTTTAAAATCATAATGCAGGTTTCAGAAATAGAGACCCTGTGAGGGGAGTGGCTCTCACCCATTTCCAGCTGCAGATGATCACAGTTGAAGCAGCTGAGCATCATCATCTTGGCCAAAACACCAGTTACTAATTTGGTTGTAGCTCTCATCTCTCTGTTGTCTTCATCAAGTCCCACCTGAATTTAAATGTTATGTGGGAGGAGAGCTGGCTAGTTGCTTTATCCTTCCCAGGCTGAGGAGCTCTTCTTTCCCTGGATGTATGTCTGTTACTGTAATGTATCCAACTGCCAACTGTTGTCTTCCAGTCTGAGGATGGTGAGTGTTTCTAATGTGATATTTGTGTCTTGCTTGGGAATTTTCAGTATTCAGGGCTCTGTAGGAAAATTGTTACTAACAGTAGTAATGTAGATGCTGTGGACTCTTCTGTGCTGATGGATGTTTTTGTTTCTTATATCCAGAGATTATATTTTCAGGCAGTATTTAGCCTAGTGCTTGCTCACCTGCTTGTGTGACCCTGTTTTCAGTCTTACAAATCCGGAGTATCGAGCGTGTGTCTGTAAAACATTTGCTCTCTTGTGTGGGCATAGGAAGGGAAAGTTTTCTCTTGCAAAAAGGTTGGTCTGTTTCAACCTTTTGGATATTTATAGCTGGTTTTGAAGCCCCCTCTTACCACCTTGTGAGCAGATGGGGAGCCTCATCCTATGTCACCATAGTTTTTCCTTAGCTAGTTAATGGTGGGGTTGGTAGTGATGCTAGGGATTTGGGCTGTTTGGCTGGGGCAGCCTCCGTGTAAATTGGTTGAGCTCAAGAAGAAAGGCCACATTGCTCTCAAGTTTAGAGCAGCTCCCAGGGTTGCTTAGTCTCTACGGGAGTTTGCTAAGAGGAACAGTGTAAAAACCCTCAGTTCTACCTGTATCCCACAGGGCAGCACCTTCCTGAACTTACTCTACCTCCCATCTTGTGTCCTTAGCTCTGGGTACTCAAGGAGGGTTATGGGAAGGTAAGCCATGCCTCTCCTCTTTCTTTTGCCTGTGTGAACCCCAGGGTCAGCTGTGGAGTGACCCTGAATTACACAAATTTTGGGGCAGTGATCAAAAAAGGCACTTTAAGCAAAGTCTGAGCTGCCCTGCTCTGGGCTCCTTAGCAGGAGAGTCGTGGTGTGTGTGGCAAGTGGCAAGACTGAGTTTTGTGTTTCCTTTGGTCAGAGACATAGCTAGATGCTGAATGTGTGTGTGTGTATATATATTTTTTTTTTACAGCAGTTATTTTAAAGTATATAGGAAAAATGTAGGTCTTTTTCCTTGTGCCAGCAATGCTGACAGGAGTCTGGTGGGGCATGGCCAGTCCCTAAAGGAGAACAGCTTATGGTTCAGCTTGTGCCTCCTGTTGGTTTTAAAGTGATGCTTTTAAAGGAGGGTCTTTGTGCGGCCAGGGAAAAGGGCTGCTGAGGCTGCAGCTGTTGCTGCTGCTGTGTCAGACACTAGGCAGGGCCATGAAGTTTTGAGGAATCCCCAGAGCATCTGCCCCTGTGCGAGGGGGGTCTTGTATCTGCCCCTCTGCAAGGGGGACCTTGTGCTCTCATTAGCACAAACTGGCAGCATTTGAGCTTAGGGAGTTTACTTTCTGTGGAAGTCACTTGATCGGATACCTTGGGCTGGGTGACTGCTGTATTTTGGTCCTGAGCCTTTCAGATAAGCTGGGTCCCCTCAAAGGGAGAGAAATCTTTGGGCTCATCTTCCTTGGGAAAAGCTCCTGAGGGAAGTCTGACTCCTCTGTGGTTTCCATAACACCACGCTGAGGTGTCTGCGCATCCTGATGTCTTACTAATTTGCCAGTGATGATTTTTTTGGGAGTTATTTTTAACAGGCGCATTGTGCAACTAATGGGCTTTTTATTGGTGGTAAACAAGCCGA
>NW_009715675.1:41037-45134 GCF_000703405.1 Apaloderma vittatum | reverse complement strand
AAAAAAAAGAAGAAAAAAGACCTGTGGCTCTCCTATAGCCTGACACAAAGACCTGCTGCCTGCCAGGCTGGGATGCTCAGGGCTGAGTTCACGGAGCGGGTAGGTCTTGGCGGTGGCTGTGGGAACCTCCCTGCCTCTTATCTTGCTTCTTGCTGTTACAATCTCAAACCTGGCTGTGGACACACAGCATTTCAAAACTCTCCTGGAGTGGGAGTGAGCTCCTATGGGAAGCCTGTACATTCGGAGGAAACACCGCAAAGTCTGCGGCTGCTGCCTCAAGCGTGCCTGGTGGTGCTGGGTGTGTGAGCCCTGACCCGTCACCACGGGGCTGAGTTGGGGGCACCAGGGCTCACCCCAAGCTCAGAGCTGCCCACGGGCTCAGCCGCCGTCCCGGCAGTGGATGTGCCACCACCCTCCGCGCTAACCTCAAGTGAAAAGTATCAGACTTCAGTGGCCAAGAAAAGAGTGCTGACCTATTTTGGACACTTATTTATATTCAAGTTGCTTCTCTATGTCTGTGAAAGGGCTTTGGTGACTTCAATACTCCTAAAGTTTTTCCCCTCCTGTAGCTTTTGTTTTTAGCTGAGTATAATCTAGGTCTAACATCTGTATTTTCCAGTAGTCAGAATAAATGTCGTCTTACCTTTTCTTTTAGTTTTCCTGTTTTTCCTGCTGATACAGCACTCTTGCAGAGTGAAGCCAGCTCTGCAATACAGCTTTTGGTTGCATTGTGTCTCAGTTTTTATGGGTTCTCTTTTTAAAGTTTTTTGCTGCAATTCAAAGTTTTCAGACCAAAATGGAAAAAAATGTCACTGCTGTCTCTGATCATGAACCACAATGAAAAGTGATCTCATGCAGGGTCACAAAAATTATGGAAAGCTGTTGGGTTTAGTTTGTGTCTTTTTAAAGTACAATTTTATTTTATGACTTACTGGCTGTTTCACTTTGAATTCTTGATTTTCTCATGAAAAGTCTTATTGGTGAAAATGTTTTTGCCTTCTTTTTGTCTTGTTTTGACAGCTAGCTATTTTCTAGCTTTATACGTTGCAGTTCACAGTTGATTTCTGGTGTCTTTTAAATTGAAGCTGTAGTGTCTCTGACAAAATTTTATCATTGGAATACTCATAAAATTTGAACAGCTTGGTCATTGCAGCTGTGTGCACTAACCCTAGGTGGATACTTGTTATCCTGTGTATTTTGGGACTTGTATTTCTTACTGTCAACAGTAGGAATGTAAGTTAAATACTTAACCAGCAAGAAAAACAAAAGCAAATGCTGTGGATATGTCATCCATACGAATGAGTTGGTTTAGTCCATTGTGTTCCATGATTTTGCCTACTGTGATTTTCCTACTTCAATGTAGGAGCTTTTTGTGTGGATCTGTTTTCTTTTTGTCTTTAAGACCTGAAAAAGCAAGGGTGAAAAAACGAGAGGTGGCTTGATTTATGGAAATTGAAACCCTTTGGCTTCACTAGCCAAGCTTGCAAATTCGCTGAACGTACCAGCCTTACGCTTAACTAACTGTGCCCTGTGCGAGTGTAGATGAAGATCATATCCAGCGCCCAGAAGGTCAGTGGGAGCCTTTCCATCATCCTTGCCTGCAGCTGAATTTGACCCAAAGTGTATCTGAGAAGGTTTAGGGAAGTTTCTTTGTTATGCAGTTGTGGTATATGGCCTTTGTGTCTGCCATATGAGTTCCTGTTTTTAGAGCATCTGATATGAAATTACCTGTGTTGTTTGCCCATGCAGCCTCAGTACTCCTGTGTACACTGAGAGGTCTCTGCGCATCAATGTGGCTGAATTTTGGACAATTCTGTTGCACCACATCAAGAAAGGCTCTGCTGGCCCTGTGGACTCCCAAGGCCGATGGCTCTGTGGTTGCCATCAAACATAGCTGCTCCTTGAGCGTGGCCGGGCTGCAACTCCCCTGCTTGTGAGGCTGGTCCTGTGCAAGGTTGTGGAGAGGAGGACTGGAGCCTGTCTTTGCTCTACATGCTACTGTAAGAGGTTTTTCCCCCAGTGTTCCTCACTGGGCAGCCAGATGCTGTCATGCAATCTAGGCATGCTCTGTCTATGGGTGATCTTTATCCAGAGTCACAAAGGAGTCGAGAGCTGGAGGCAAAGCTCTCATGATATAGCAAAGGAGGGTCTTTCAGTTTCTTTCAAAGAGAAACAGCAGTTGAGGTCTGTAGCCTCTGATCCAGGACCTTGTACTGATGCAAAACTGCCCCAGGAAGCTCAGCATCGCCCTTAGCAGCAGTGGGATGTGGCGTGGCCAAGTGAAGGCGTCTGCGTTGTATGCTGGGGTTTTAAATGCCAAATGCTTTTTAACTTCCAGTGGTTCATGTCTATTTAAAGTTATTTGTGACCTCTGTGTTAAAAGCATTTGTAAAGCTCATGTAAAAGGAGATAGGTCTGAAGGTGAAACTAGTTCCTACTGCTGCTGGGATCAGAGGTATATAACAGCTCTGTGTCCTGAGTGGTATGTTGCTTGGGTCTGGTTGTTCAGACTTGGTCATGCAGAGACCAGACTATGACCCCTGCCATGCAGAAGATTTATTTTTTTTTTTTATATGTGATGGAGAACACTATGGAAAATGTATTAGACCCTCCCTCCACTTCAGTGCTTAGCCCTCGTATATCCTATACATGATATCAGGCCTGAAGCCACAATTTTCCTGGACTTGGAAGCTCATGAAGAGCATTTTCTTGTTTTTTCTTGAGTCTTTCAAAATCCAGTCTCTTGCACTTTGGCTTAGTTGTCTTCATGGTGCTGGTGCTCTTGCACACGTGTGTGTTAGCTCCACATCTTATACAAAGTCAAGAGGGTTAATTTTTGATAGTTACCAGGGAAACTTCTGATATTCTGGATTATCAATTTCTTGAAGAGACTTGAATTCAAATCTGAGGCATGGATGTTCTTTCCCTGTATTGCTGCCACCATATTTGTCTCTAAGGAGGAAAATTCATGATTAAATTACAGTCCACCTCTGTTAATGTGCAAGTATGGCAGCTCCCTTAAGTTTCATATTAGTTTCTACTTTTCATGTGGTTAGTAATCATGCTCACACATCCAGAGGGTTCAGGAAAGAGCAGTGCACAGCAATTGCTGGATATGCATTTCAAATATTCCCTGTGGAACACTGTTTAATTAGATTTAATGAGCTGGCTGGTGAGCATGCATGTGCGTGTGTGCTTTCACCACCTCTCTCTAGCTATAACAGGATCAGAAGTGCTCATCTGTGTCCAAGGTAAATTGGATGAGTATGTGGGAGAGATGTTTTTGCACGTGCAGAGTACAGGTTTGAAGGAGACTTTTACCTGCATTTCTTGGGTCTGGGCTATAGTGAGAGACTTCCATTGTGGAGGTGAAGCATTTGATAATGCAGGTGGTAAATTGGTTTGCTGTGGTTTCAGCTGCTTAGGAGAGGTGAGAGCAGAGCATCTTTGATTGCTGATGTCCCGTCCTATGTAATGTACTCCCAAGAGCTGTTGCTATCCCCAAGAGCAGGCAGGTAGCAGAGCTACAGTAGGTCACAGGACATGTGCCAGCAAGCTACCAGGGGAAGGTTTTAATTTAACTGGAGACAAATGGTGAGTGTGGCTGGGACTTCAGTGGGTGTGGTGGCTGACAACCACTAGGTTTTCACCTTGAAGTGTGTTGGGGCTGCTTTGCTGGCTGGTTTTCCACATCTCCATCACTGGAGGTGGCTTTTTTGCAGGGATTGTGGCTGTGGATCAGTGCTCTGCTTCCAGGAGGGACCAGTCTGGATAGGGAGCTGTGCTGAGGGGGTGGCCGTTTTAATGAGAGGCTTGTCTTTGTGATTTTTCTTTTTATTACTAATTAGCCTTTGTTTTCTGTCAAGAAAGCTGTCCTGAGGCATGACTTAGCAAGGCAAACATGCCTAGACAAAGGGAGTATTAAGTCTGCACAGAGACAGGGGAGAGGGTTACACCTCTAATTAGTTTGTGTGCATGTAAATTTTTTTTTTTCCTCCCTTCTGGTGACTGATGGGTCTTGAAAGGACTTGCAGGGATTGGTCTGTGATTCACTGGGGCAGAGCGTGTTCTGGGCTGAAGCTGTGGGCTGTCTGGTC
>NW_009715675.1:21455-41006 GCF_000703405.1 Apaloderma vittatum | reverse complement strand
GAGGGCAGGCAATGCCCTTGTGCTGGTGTTGCTCATGCCTGAGTCAGCGCTTGTGCAGCACGGCTGCTCCTGAGCCAGGGGTGAGGCCATGGCTTTTGCTGCTCGTGCTCCAACCGAGCTGGATGGAAGGATGAAGAGGCTTGCTTCTGCCGTGTTAGAGCTGTTTTGAGCAGGGTGGCAGCGTGGAGCAGCATCTCCTGGTAGCATTGTGGGTGTTCAGAGCCATCCTGAGCAGATGTGAAGCACTGAGCTGCAAAATTTCTCCTGCTAACCGAGGGGATAGAGAAGAAGGCAGTCCTGAACCCCTTTCATGCATCCCTATCCCCAAATAGAGACACAAAAGAGATCGGTGCTCTCCCACCTTTCCAATGAGCAGCAGCCTCCAAATGACCCAACCTGCAATCCTATCCCTTTTTCTGGTCGTCATGGCTGGTCTTGGAGCTCGTGACAGACACTCAGGCTCTCTTGAACAAGATGGGACCTGAGTCTGACCAGGAAGGGGGTTAGGGCTCATGATCTTCATGTGAGAAGCAAGAAGGAGGAGGATGAGGAACTGGGGTGGAGGTGGAAAATAGTGAGTAAGTGGTTATGGGGCTGGTGTTCAGGGAAGAGGATGAGAAGCTGGGACTGTGTGGGAGAGAGGAGGAGGAACTCATGGAATAGGCTGCAGTCCTGGCCTCAAAGCCAATGGATTAGGAGGGCTTGGCAGGGAGTTGGGGATCTGCTTTTAGGCAAACAATGTAAACTATGATGTGGAATTCAAGGAGGGAGCTCCAAAGCCAATGGGCTTGGCTGCTGAAGATCCCACTGGACGAAATGGGGTTTAGCCTGATTTCTGTAGTTTTTCCCTTTCCCACTAGTTTTTGGATCCATTGATCAACTTCCTGCAGGTGGTGTGGTGCAGAGGTCTGACTGATGACTTCCTTTCTGAAAGGTTGGTGAAAATCACTGGCCAGGTGGAAGAGGAAAGGCCATGCTAGTGCCTGCCTGGAGAGGAAGGCTGCAGTGTGAGCTCAACTACCATATTAGACACCAGTGCACTACTGGGGTGCTTGTGCCCATGGTGCACTCATAGGTAGCACTGCTCCTGAGGTGACTGACTCTCGCTTTGGGAAACAAGGTACTTTCTGCACCAAAATCATAGAATCATTCGGATTTGAAAAGTCCATTAAGATCATTGAATTCAACTGTAAACCTTACACTGTGAAGTCCATTACTAAGCTGTGTCCCTAAGTGCCACATCTACGCATCTTTTGAATATCTCCAGGGATTGTGACTCTACCACATCCTGGGGCAGCCTGTTCCAATGCTTAACAGCCCTTTTGGTGAAGAAATTTTTCCTAATATCCAATCTAAACCTCCTCTGGTGCAACTTGAGACTGTTTCCTCTTATCCTATCACTTGTTACTTGGGAGAAGAAACCAACACCTGCCTTGCTACAGCCTCCTTTCAGGTAGTTGTAGAGAGCGATGAAGTCTCCCCTCAGTTCAGGGGTGGCATCTGTCCCCTTCTTCCACTTTCCAGTTTCCTATTCTCACCAGGTGAAATGCTTTGGACATGCCCTTCTCCCCTCCTGGGGATTGCTGCCTTTGAGGAAGGGTCACTTTGGCTGTTGCTGAGAGGATGCTGTCAGCCCCAGGGGTCTGGAGGGGCTGTTGGTGCAGACACCCTCCTGTGTGTCTTGGTTGCCTCTGGCAGGAGACAGGATGTGGGACAAAAATGGGCCTTTGGTTTGAGTCAGTTTGGATTCTTTTGGGATTGTATGGGAATACAGTAAGAATGGTATCTTTTGGGGGGCCGAGTGGCCAGAAGAGATTCTTGCAGGGCAGATTTTTTGTGTGTGTATGGAAAAAGGCTGCTGTGGCAGCTGGGAAAGGCAGGGGAGGGCCTCTTCCTTGTGCTGGGTGCTTCCAGGTTTGGACTGTGTAGCTTGAGAGATGGGGCTTCACCACTTCTGGACACATCACTCAGTAGCTTGAGTAAATCTTACTGTTGGGATTTCCCCCTCCCTCCCACTTTTCCAACATTCCCATCTTAATTTCACCACTTCCTTTTTTCCTCCTGGGAGGTGATCCCACATTTTATTCGATATTAGTGTTTTAGAGAAAACATTTGTCAGGAGATCTTCCCCCTGCCCTCTTGTGAACATCTCTTACATTGTTTTCATTAGTGAAAACTTGTCTCTAGCAAAAGGGAATGAGCATCTTTGCCATTCTGAGCAAATTTCTTGTCCAACCAGGGTGAGGAAAACTGTCTCTAGTGTTGCCTGTTTGGTTGGTTCCCCAGCTCTTCTCTGCTGATGGAAGATTGGTTGCATCTTGCAATAGGGTTATGGACTTTTTTTTTTTAAAAAAAACCACAAACCCACTCAACTGAATGGGAGTTCTTTCATTAAGTGAAGCTGAGGGGCTGCAGCAAACTCCTTCTTTTTCAGGAATCCCTGTTGGCTTGAAAGGAATAATTCATACAGTTACACAATCCATGTTGAAGTTTCAATTTGTCACAGTTTTCCCCTACCCCCCTCCCTTTTGTCCATGAGCCCAACTAGGCTCCTGCTGACTCTCTTCATTGACTGACATGCTTTAAAAAAAGTCCTAATGTCTAGATGCAATCCTGATCCAGCAGCCCTCCATGCTCCGAGATCTCTGCTTGGAGCAAGTAGCTGCTGTTATAGAATGTGGGTCTAACATCTCCCTCAGTTTAAGGTTACCTCTGCCAGGAAGGAAAGACTCATTTTTCACCGCAAATTCTTTTCTGAGAGGCTGCGGTTGCCTGGTGTCTCGGCTTCCCTCCCTGCATCCGTGTGGGGAAGCCGCTAGTGTTTTGAAGCGGTTCCCATTCCTTGCAGGAAGAAATCGCGGAAGCAGAGGACTGCGTGATCCTCTGCACCCAGAATCCGAATGTGATCCAGTGTGAAGGTATTGGGAAAAGCTCAGCAGCCTACAGTAATACTGGCTCAGGTGGGTGGTGGCTGAGCTCTGTTTTATTGTGCTCAGGCAGTTTCAGATGTGGGATGGAGGTGTTCACTGCTTGTCCTGATGTAGGCCAGCTCTGCCATTTGCAACAGGAATCTGAGCTGCTGATGGCACTTGCTGAATCTCAAGTAGGAATCTACCTGTGCTGTGCATCAGTTTAAAATCAGATGATTGCTTTGTTAGTTCCATGTAAAAGTAATCCCCCACTTCCAGGGAACCTGTGTATGGTTTGAGTCTGCATAGGCATGAGCATCAGCATCATGACGGGCAGAGGTTTCTCTTGGTGGAAGCAGAGTCACTGAGCACAAGCCTGCTCTTCCTCTGCTCCAGCTGTGCAACAAAATCCCTTGGTCTCAATCACCCCAGATGCTTGAGTTTCTTATGAACTGACTGAAGTTGGCAGCGAGGGGTTGGATGTGGTGAGACTCTGGGGAGCACTGCAGGCTGGTGGGTGGCTCAGGAGGCTGCTCTGAGCAGGGTGAAAGTGCCCCTGCACTTGTACCAGAGCGTTAGGGGTACCCCATGCACCCCGATGGGATGACAGGGA
This sequence comes from Apaloderma vittatum, assembly GCF_000703405.1. NCBI lineage: Eukaryota > Metazoa > Chordata > Aves > Trogoniformes > Trogonidae > Apaloderma > Apaloderma vittatum. The sequence goes on along the minus strand of NW_009715675.1, from coordinate 37,484 downwards.
AGGCTTCTCCTGCGCCCTTGCTCTCACCACAGGGCCAAGTGGTTGCGGAGTGTCTACAACAGGGATGTGGGGATGGGGCTGTTACGAGAAAATGGTGAGTGTGGGTTCTGAACACCTACACTCCCACGTGTTTTAGCTCCACAATGGGAGAGAGGGGGTCCGAGCTCTGGGGTGGGCTTGCACTGAAGGAGCCATGTGGCAGGTGATGCCTGGGCAGCACCAGCACAAACGCTGGCTCTTATTCTCGGTGGTGATGTCAGTGTCTATGGGCTCAAGCTGAGCTGCTGTGAGATGGGGTAATGTGGATTTTTTTTTTTTTTCATTTTACTCCTTCCATTCAATATTTTGCAAAGATCAGTGGAAGGGATGACAGATAACAAAGCTACCTGTTGGCCATTCACAAAAGAACATTTTAACTGCTTAAAACCTCCAGCAGAGGAAAATAATAAATTCAGTTGCTGCTCTTGTTTCCAGGGTGTTTGTGCCTTGGAGATGCACTGAGGTGGTGGAACAGGAAGGTCTAAGGGAGGGTGTACATCTCCTTGGGCTATAGTTAAGAGTCTAAAGAACTGATTAAAAAAAAAAAATAAAAGCAGAACAAAGCCAATCAGCCCTTTCCTGAAGACCACTTTTCCTGCTGTCCCTTGTCCCAGCACAGGCCTTGAACCTGACACCCCCATGTTTCCATGTGCTGATTTCTGTTACTAATTTCTCTTGCTGCAACAAGTGTTAAAATCCCAGCTGCTAAGCAGCAGGCCTGGGCTGTGTTTCAACCTCCCCCTTCTTCCCCCTCCTTTCCTAGGGGCTGTTGACGTGTCCATGCTTGCAGCCTTTGTGCTGTGTACTCCATCCTGACACAACTTTTTCCTTTCATTCTCCTCTCTCTTTACATCTCTTATTTTTGAAGGGTTCAGACTGGGGATGTGATAAGTGGTGGGGTTTTTTTGGTTTTTTTTTTGTTTTTTTTTAAGGTGTGTATCAACCTTGACAGTATTTCTTGAAAAACTGTCTTAACCGGAGGAAAGCAGAGAGTATTTGAATTGCGGGCCAGTTCGATGGCCTCTTGGGTGATGTGGCCCGGGGCAAACACCGCTTCTTGCACATGTTGGAGTTGAGTTTTTTTTTTTTTTTTTTGCCTGCCGTGAATTTCAGGTGCCCCCGGATCCCTCAGTTGCAGCATGGCTGACTGGCAGGGTCCCCCAACCTGCTGAGTTTTGTCCTAGAGTTGCTTTAAGTGAGTTTCCTCCCTGAGTTTCCTCCACATGAGATGTGCTGGAGTCATGGAGATGTGGGAACTCCTCCAGGCTTGGATGATGTTGGGAATAAAACATCCTGTTCCTGCGTGTGGGGCTGCCTGTCCCTGCCCCTTCTCTGGGGTGCTGCCCTGCTGGCATCACGCACGCCAGGATCACGTCTCCTTGCCACCGCAGCCAGGGGCAGGCAGTGAGCAAGCCATGCCCACGGGCTTGGAGAGGCAAGCAACTGGCTTTTTGCTTCCCCGCGGGCTGCTCTGAAGCGTGTCTGTCCCTGCTGGTTCCTGCTGCCGCCTGAGCCCCAGGGATGGGGAGGGCAGGCGGGAGGGATCCCCTGTGCTGCTCGGGGATGTGCCGACAAAGCTCTTGGCATTTTTTTCTTAGGGCAGGCAAGTGCGTGCATGTGTTCTGCGAGGCTGGGTTCACTGTGCCCGTTCTTTGTCTGTTCCCCCCCGCCCTCAAAATTCCCGAATCTTACATTTTTGATCCCCATCACATGCATGCATGCTTTGTGCATCCGGAGCATCTGATTACAGTCAAAGTGCAGATCTTTCCCTCTTAACATCTCTGTGGTGTGCCATGCAATATTAACTCTGTCAGAAGGACATCTGGGCGATAAAGTGCAAACATGGTCCTTGTTTAGCTCTTGCATTCAGTAAAGATTTCTTGTTTTAAAGCAATGTACTAGCTGTCCCATTTTGAGCCTGGCTTTCTTCCAAACAAGCCTTGTGTGTGGGCACGTGTGGATTATCTTTGTCTCTATGGCTACCCTGAAAAATTTGAAGGAGAAAATCCACTGAAGGGATTGAGCTCTAAGATACTACTTCCCTACAGCCTTTATGAAAGTAGTTGCTGGGTGGTGGGATCGGACCTTGTTCATGTCTCCTAATGGCTTGTAGCAGAAACTCTGTCGGTGTTGGACGTAAGAGAACAACTAACTGTCAAGTACAGTCTCAGAAAAGAGCTACATAAAAGAAACCCCAAATGTAAAAAATCAAGCTTTGTTAGTTCTATCACTCCAGTGTATTAATATTAATTAGGTCATTTTACTAATTACCTGTTCATCTGTATGTAAGAGCAGTTGATAGCTTGCTGATGGGTCCCAGCTGGAAACTATAGAGTATGAGAAACAGACCTTGAAAGTCAAGTGTGGGCAAGAGGGGGTTGATTATCACCTCCAAGAGCTCTTGTTTGCTGGAGTTTTAGATCATTTTGGCAATCCATAAGGTTGTATGTGGGATGAAGACGTGCTCTCTCTGATGAGGGTTAAACGTGTGCTTTTTAAGAGAGAATTAGTGCATATAGGCTATTCCCTAGTGTGTGCTTGCGAAGAACTACTGTCAACATTTTGAGTTGATAAAAAGTAACAGCAGTGACAATCATCATTATTGTTTTGGCTTTTTTCAGGCACCTCCCCAGTTGGGGATTTAAATATGTTTCTAATTAGTCACTGTTCCTGGCTCTGGGAGATGACTTGCTGAGGCTCCTGTCACAGGGATGTCTGGCTTCTGGGCCTTACCCCGAGCATCATCTCTGCTCGAAGGTCACACACGCTGCAGTGAGCATGAGGAGCTAAAGCAGGGGACTGGAAGGAGAGCCTTGTGGACCACCTTGTGTTATCACATTTCCTGTGGGCATTAGGTCTCTTAGAGGGGACAGACATTCATTGGAGACTTATTGGCTTGTCTGCACCATGATCAGTTGGATGTGCCAAGTCCTTTCTGTCTCTGCCTTGCCCAGCTGCAGTGGCACACAGCTCCTGTCTGGCAACAGAAGTTTTTCTGACCCCACCTTGGCTCTGGAATGCTTCCAAACGAGGCTGGACTCTGGGGGTGGGTAATGCTCTGGAAGAAAATGTTGGTGATAAGCAAAAGTATAGTCTTCCTAGGCTGACTATGGGTGTCAGATCCAGGGTGATTTTTTTTCAGCATAAATGGTGATGTTCCCCATGTTTCAGTCATTCCATTGCATGCCTGGTATAATAATCTTTGAAGCTTTTAAAGCTATGTTATTCATTTTGTGAAAACTGACGGAGATGAGACCCTTTTAAGACTATGAATTTGATGTTAGAGAACCACATGGACAGCAATGGTCTGTGCAGGTCCCCTGGACAGCCAACCTCCTTAGCTCTGCTCCTTGGAGGACCCACCAGTTCACTGTGATTTGGGGCAGAAGAGATGTCCAAACTGGCCTCATCATCCCCCATATGAAGAATATTCTGGTAGAAATCTGTCCGTTTTAAGGCATTTATTCTCTTCTGGCTTGTCAAACCTATTCTTTTGTGCTTTCTTCATTCTCTGGAGAGCTGCTGCTTCTACCCCTGCTCATAGCAGGCTGATGTCTACCAGACCTTCCTGGTTCCTTCCTCAGCTCCTTGAGCCCAGTTCCCTTCCCCAGGTGTTTCTTCATCATGTAGCACAGCACAACTCTCAAGGTCAGTAAAATGCTACAGAAACTGCTGTAGTCCCCAGAGATTCGTCCATGTGGGAGTCCTCATTACAGAATGGATTTGAACCATTGCTTACTTGGCATTAAGCAGAAGGAGGGACAGGGTCACAAACTAATGATGGATGATTCAGGGACATTAACATCTCTCCTGTGAAGAGAGACTGAGAGAACCGGTGCTGTTTAGCCTTGAAAGGAGAAGCTGAGAGGAGATCTTATTAATGTATATAAATATCTGAGGGGTGGGTGTCAAGAGGAAAGGGACAATCTCTTTTCAGTGGTGCCCAGCAGTAGAACAAGAAATAATGGGTTTAAGTTCAAACATAGGAAGTTCCACCTCAGCATGAGGAGAAACTTCTTCCCTGTGAGGGTGAAGGAGCATTGGCACAGGCTGCCCGGAGAGACTGTGCAGTTTCCTTCTCTGGAGACATTCAAAACGCACCTGGACGCGTTCCTGTGTGACTGCCCTAGGGGATCATGCTCTGGCAGGGGAGTTGGACTAGATGATCTCTAGATGTCCCTTCCAACCCTGAACATTCTATGATTCTAATGTTGCTTTCAGGAGAAGCAGCAAAGGCTGGGTTCAAGATGTGAAAACATGGCGGGGGAAGTGTCCTTCCCTGAAACGAGCTGGTGTTGCTCAAAGCAGGGAGCAAAATAATGTAACTAATTGATATTGTGGCATAAATGATGGAGAAAAGTCCACAGCAACATGGAGGTAGCTGCTGCTGCATAACTGTACATGAATGAACAGCTGTCTTGGGAAGAAATTGATTTGCCCTGGGAAGAAATTACTTTGGATGGAAACTGGTTAGGGCAGGTTTATTTCAGAACAAGGTTGCATCATGCAGCCTTCTTTCCCTCCCCTTAGGCCATCTGGGGATTTCCTGGCTGATCCTGTTCATGCTGCTTTCTCTGGGTGCCTGAGATAGCTCTAATAGGTGCTTGTGAGCAGCTGCTGTGGAAGAGCACAGAGCTTGTGTAGCTCTTTAAGGGAAAATGGGTTCAGAGCAACCAAGGTGATTTGGGGGCATTAATCAATGGAAAATAAAAGTTGGGGGGTTTCCTTTCATTGTAGCAGCCCACTAAAGGCACATGGCATATGGTGAGAGGTAAATAAATGGCTGCTGTGTTCATGGAAGCAATGAAGTGCTTCCATGGCAAGGTCCTTTGCCCTGCTGTGTTGCTTCAGCAAGGCGTGCTCATGTCCCAGTTGTTAGTTGTCTTCTAATTTTGTTTTGTAGAAGAGATAGGGCATCGTGAGAGACCAGGCTGCCATCTACTGCTGTATTGTTCCTTTGTCTTTGCCTTGTCCTTTTTCCAAACCCATGGCCATCCAGACTGTAACATGGAGAGCAGGCAAGAGCATTCTTCATGGTGGGAGGAACAGCCAGTCTGGGCTTGCACAAGTCACGTTGCCTAACTGTGGAGTCATGATATCCACTGTGGAGAAAAAACAAGGGCTGGAGTCTGGAACTCAATTTCCAGCTCTGCCACTGATGCCTGCATGATCTTGAGCTGGTGACTCTCAGTTGCTCCAGCTTGTTTGTGTGCAGCATGTAAGCGTTGTGATGGTGCAGTGTTGATCTCAGAACTTGCAAACCTTGATGTCTTCAAGAAGAGTGAAGACTCTGGGCTGGAGGACCTCTCCGTAACGTGGCTGGTTCCTGCAGCCTTTGAGTCAGCCAGGCCCTGGGAATTTTGGCAGGAGCAGGTGGATTGGAGGGAGGTCAGCTTCAGAACCTGAAGCTGAAGCCCTATATTAGCTAATCCAGTCACGAACCAATGAGATTAGGGGTGCTCAGCTTTTCCCCTTAATGCTTCACAGTTTTTCTTTCAAGGAGTCTTTAGGAGACAAGATTATTTCTAAATGGGTCTGTCCAGCAAATTTTATGCTGGGACTCTGTTGTCCTGAGGGACCCTAGGTCAATATGTTCATCTTAAGTGATAACAATAGCATTTGGTGAAGTGGCTTAGGTGTAGAATCAAATTTATTGTAGAAGGCAGAGTCTGACCTTTGCTCCTGGGGTCCTATAGTTCTTTCAGGACCAAACCTTGGTCCCTGTGAAGCTGTTCGCTGACTGGGAGCAACTTTCCCCCCGTTAGTAAATAGCTCATTACTCCTCGACTTCTCAAGGGCAAGTTGGAGACTACTCTTGCTTCTTACATGCCTGGGCTCATGTGTGTTTTGGCACGTACACCTCTTTGATATGAAAAATGTCTGGGTTGAGAAAATGCAAATCACTTCTGCAAAACTGCTGATTCTTGTTGTATGAGAGGGAAAAAAACCCTCACCCAAATCTTTCCTGAAAGTCCCGAGATTGAGGAGCATCCAACCTCTACCACACTTAATAATCACAGTGCCTGGTGCCAAGCAAGAGTAAGCTTTTCAGCAGGTAACAAGGTGGATTGTGTTTGGTGTTGCGGGGAAACGGCTGCATTTCCCCTACCCTGCTGGGGTGGGAGCCATGTCAGGGTAAGCATCCAGAGGCAGCTGTCTCTTATGGATTTCTGTATGGGGTCAGCTTTGTTTCATCTGCATAGCCTGAGATAAAAAGCAAGTCAGATGCACAGCTTGGGGTTAATGCCTGGGGTTGTCTCCATTTGGGCAGGTGCAGTGCATGAGAGGTTTTTATGAAGAGGCAATCTGTGGAGTGAGGCAGGTGAGGTAATTACCACAATCCTTTTCCTCTCAAATTTCACTCTAAGCAGCTCTAGCTTTTGCAGGGCTGAATGGAGAAAGAAACTTTTTTTTTCCACTTTAACCTTTATGTGTAGAGATACTAGTGTGCCAAAGTAAAGGGGAATTATTTATGTGGCACTTAAAGCACAGTCAGTGTTAGAGCAAGGGACTTGCACCTCAGTAGCTATTCACTGTGGCCATATGGCTGTCCTTGCCATAGTTACAAGGACTTCCTTGTATCTGCTGAATTGATGCTAACAGCAATTCTGTCAAGGATGGGATTTTTATGATCTTTTTTTATAGATGTGTACTACTGGATAGAGTTATAAAATTACTTCCTCAAGGTCTCTTAAGGAGGGGGAAGCAGGGCAGGAGGGCTTTAATCCAATTCTTTTGAATCCCAGTTCATGAACTTGGCCCTGAGACTGTTTATGGGACCTTCCTGGTGTCAGGTTTTACTTTCCTGAAGTCAGCTATATTGCACCAGCATGAACTACATTTAAGCAGATTATGGCCAGTGCCACATTAGCTGCTTTCAAGGACTTTACTGCAAAGCACAATGCACAAAAATTAGAGCAGGAACAGGAACAAAGACAATACTGAAAGCAAAGTACTGCCTCTTCGGCCTAAGTCAGTAACAGAATGGGCACTGGGACTTGCTTAGTCTACCAGATCTGGTTTTGTCTTAGACTAAATTATCCTCTTTCATTTGCATTTCCTGTTTTTTTTGGATAACAGTTTTAATGAGGAAACATGCCAGAGCCTATGACTTCCATGACAAGTCCATTCACAGTCCCTCACATTGAGACAACACTGCTGACTCAATTTCAAGCAGGCAAAAGATGAGGACAGCAGTAGCAAAGGCTTACAGGGATTTTGTGGTGATGGGTTTTGTTTTCTCTTAGTATCCTCAAAAAACCAGGAGGCTCTGGGTGCCTGTAATCAGAAGTCAAGAGTTGCCAGAGTTGGTGACACCACAAGCGCTAGGATATAGATTACGTGGACTGGTAGTGTTGCTGTCCTAGCTGTAGTAATCTAAAGACGTAGGCAAAGCAAGCTTTGTGGAGAAGAGTAACCTCTCAAATTAGGCTGGTAGCCAAGCTTTCAGGAGCGTGAGTTCAAGTCTGGAACAGGTATGGCACTCTTCAAAGCTACATTCTGTTTGAGAGCAAATACTTGAAGCTTAATGAGGTAGGTTAATCAGGTAAGTTGTTGAAGAGAGAGGTAATTCATGCCTATATCTGAAAGGTGTGTTAGCAAAAAAAAGTGAAATTAAGGAAGTTACCTTCTATGGGGAAGAGAGAGAGAATTTACCATCTTTTGAACATGGGATTATCTAAGAGGAGGCAGGACAGAACTACAACAGGCAATAAAGCCAATCTCCCTGTTGAAACCAGGATTTCTAGTATCCAGCAGAGTTATAACTGCTTGTTTCCAAGCTTGCCTTTTGAAAGCGTTTTATGGATCTCTTCTTGAGAACCGTAGCTGAGAGGTCAGAGACTGCCCAAAAAACGGATGTACGTCAGTAGCTGAGTTGCAGGACTGTTTCCTGGAGAATGCTGTGAATGCTCAAAATTTGAGCGCTACAGAGCAGACCAGAGAAGTTTTAATGGGGTTTAAAATCCCCTTAAACAGTCTTTGATCTCCACCTACCTTTGTCTACTGTAGGAGATGAGGCTATGTGGACCTGTGGTCTAAGCTGGTACAGTTGTTTCTCTGATGGGCTGGCTGTTTTAAGAGACATCCTGGTGATAGGATGACTTGAAGGTATTCAGAAAATACTCTAGAAGACTGCAGTTCATCTAAGTACCTTGGGAAATAGCCATGGGAGGATAGATAGAGCTGCAGGCTGTGAAATGAGGGGTGCCAGGGGTTGTGTGGATAGATCTGTTTGTAATGTTATTAGAAAGATAAATGTTACCAAAATAATATTGCTGTGGGAACTTAGGAATGTATCTTAATATCTAGGAATACACATTGGCAAACTCATTGTATAATAAAGTAAAATGCAGATATTCCTGGATGTGATAGCCCAGATTTCTTTTCATTAAATACTAACAGCACCAGCAAATGGAGGTGCTATTTTAGGTTTTGTTTTGGTAACTAGTGTTGATGTTACAGGAGGGCCTGGTTGTACAGAGGAATCTTGGACTTAGTGCTCATAAAATGAATTCCTTTTAAATTAAATGGAAGCCTAAACAAAAGTAGGTCTGGAATGAGGATACTTGTCTTTGAAAGGGCAAACTTTGAAAAATGAAAAAACCTGGTGGGTGAAGTCATCTGGGCAGAGGAGCATGAGAACTTGAATGCAGAGAATGCAGATTCCCTCTCGCTCTGATTCAGAGTTGCAGAAGCTATCTGGATGAGGGATCCCAAGCAAAGGAAGAAAGCACAGCAAGCAAGGGCTCCTTGCTGAAGCTGATGAATAGCCTCCTTAAAAACGATAGTTGGGATTAAACGGAGTCTGTAAGGAATGGAAAAAAAGACTAATAGGCAAAACAGCAATATCTTAGAGGTCAGGAGGGGTAGGGATAAAGTGAGAATTGCCAAAAGTCAAGCTGCGTTAGGCCTGGCAAAGGAAATTAAAACAAATAGCAACAGGTTTCTCAGCTATATAAATAAAAAGAGACTTGAAGCCGCTGTGCAGTGAGGACCAACTGGAGATTAAAGATGATCTAGATATGGCTTCAGTATTAACTGAACTTTGCTTCAGTGTTCAGTACAGTTGGAGGGGATGAGGACATGGAAACCTCGAAAACTGAGGGGAAGAAACAGAAGTCAAGAATTAGATTGATTGGATTGATTGGAGAGCAGAGGCCAAGAACGCTGGCCTCAATTTCTGAAGGGACCAGGACAAAAAAAAGTTAAATCAGTGTTATGTATAAAGATTTTTTTTTTTAGGTCCTGGTGGTAAATAGGAGACGGGGACCAAATATTACAGATCATCAAAGATAGAGTGATTTAGGCAAGTACAGAGCCACTAATCCAACCTCAGCTATAGATGACACTGGCAGATTTGGAGGGCAGAGTAGTAAAAGTAAACACCAAGCAGATGAAGCAAAGGTGGATCGTGCCAGGCTGAGCTGATGCTTTTGTCTGAACACTGCACATTCCTGAAAAATCAGTTCTGGTCTGTGTGATCTCCCACGGAGCAACAGATACAAATGCATGTGAGCAAATAGCCCTTAAAGTAGGAACCAGGAGGATCAGTATGAGAAGTGGTGAAAGTGAGAGAGGCTTTGTGGGCATGGTGGGATTTGGCTGCAGAGGACTCCAGGGATAAGAAGTGAGATTGTACCTGGCTGTGAATTTTCAGTGGTGGCCTGGGTGAAAACTGTAGGTGTGACGGTGTTGAATACTTCTGACTGTGCTTTCTCTCTCCATTGTCATGGACAGAGAAAGCTCAGGACTCTTTAGCAAGTGTGATGGGGTCAGGAATGGGATAAGACTGAATAGCATGGAGTGTTAAGGTAGGCAGCAAAGGACCAAGCTGAAGGCTGTGATGAACAGGACTTTTGCTAGCCAAATCTGCCAGTGGACAGCCAAGACCTGTATGTTTTAATCAGTCCCAGGGTGAGGGTGGACTGCCACTCCTTTCCTGGTTTGTGAAAGAAACCCAGGCTCACCCTGTACCCAGAGAGGTTTCCCACAGGGTGAGGGAAGTGTTAACCCCTCAGAAAGCAGCTGGCAAGCCCTTGGCTGAAGTCATGAGCTTGAAAAAATGGATGTGGGCAGGCACAGGTGCAGGGATGAGCTCCAGGGGAGTCAGGGCATGTGTCCCAGGGAGGGCTTGGCAGGGGAGGACTTGGCTGCTCCCTCAAGATACAGGAGGGAAACAAAGATGGGGAGGAGAAAGAGGGCTGGGAGATGGAGAACAGTGCTGGCACGAGGACAGCATATCTTAACTTGGCCCTAATAATATCCCTTCTAGAAAACACAGCATCTTCTGCTGTCTGGAGCACTGTCCTTCTAGGACATGTTTTCCAGGTGAAACTCTGAGGATGGGACAGATGCTTTTCTACTCTCAGGGAGGGTGGTGTGATGTGGTTTATGGCAAGTCCCATGTTCAGTGGCTCAGGAGGTCCTTGCACTAATCCCAGGGGAGAATTTCATTTCTTCCTTAAAGACTTCTAAAACTTATTTAGTTCTGTTCATGGGCCTAGCAGGTTTTGTCAGTGCACTGGGCAATGTGATGTTGACCTTGCCATGCAAATGTTCCCTCAGTTTGGCAACAGGGAAGCTTTGTCATTTGAAAGTGGTTGTTAAAGACCAATATTTATCTACCAAATTCAAAATAAAATTATGCTCTCAGAATTTGGGGTATTGTTCAAAGTGCAGTTGGATCTAGGCTAAAGCAGTATTTCCTGTATCACAATAATTTACTATATTGAATTTTCAGAGGCAATTGAAGTGTACAGATTTTTTGTTGTATGTTGTTAATACTGTTTTATAGGTGCAGGACCGTGGTCTGCCTGTCTCTTCTTTTTTTAAAAAATGGATTTAAACTGTAGCAATCCAAGCGGCATGACGTACTCTGACCTAAAGTGAGTCTTCATGTATTTATTTATTTACTGAAATTTTATTGCTTAGCATTACAGGGTAACAAAAGTGTCCTATGTATTTGTTTTCTTTAGGCTCTAGAGTTTGCCCTGCAGCCAAGTCAAATTACTCCAAATTTGAGGGGAACTGAAAGGAGGAAATCTGTACATTCTGACCTTTAACTCTCAATGAAAGGGGATTTGGGGAATGGAGAAAAGGCAAGTGCTTGGAAAGTGAATATTTGCAATGGAGAAATGGGCAAGACTTTAAAACAAAGGAAGCCCTTGTACCCATGCCAATAACCAGATAACGTGATAAAGTTGGCAAGCCCTTGCTAGAGAATCAGTTGCTCAAGAGGAGTTATCGGGTAGGTTGTCTGAGGCCAGCAGCCCTGGCAGAAACTGGGAAGAGGATAGCTGGCATCTCTGATACTTTAATTGCAAATGAAACAAAAGCTGGCAGGAGAGAAACTGAGAAGCATCACATGCCTTTAAGGTCTCCAGAAGGCTCTTCCCCAGCTTACAGTGGTCCTTTGTAGATTGCTGTAGAGTGATTTATTCCTGTCGCTCAGTGAGGGTTGGATTTTAGGCATTTGCTTCTCCCCATGTCCAAACTCCCCCAGCACGACTGTGCTGCCTTTGGGGCAAAGGAGCAAGACACACTTCAGACTATTTATAGCTCATTCTACAGTTTCATTCTGGGAACATCCCAGAGAGGCTAATGGCTGTTTCGGCGCCAAATATTCATCAGCCTTCTGCCATTTTCCAGTTAATTTATTTGGATGGCTTCTCTCATGACTTCTCACATTTTCCACCACCTGATGCTCTATTAAGAGTTTGTTCCTTTGTCTGTCTCTGGGGCTGTTTGGTTGTATCGGCACTGCCTTGTTTTCTGTCTGATTTAAGGATTTATGCTAACCTCATCAGTTGTGGCAACTGATCAAGGTCACTTTTGTAAGGAATCATCACCTGGAGAACTTCATGTTATGCTCAGCAGCTCTATAGTAGCAAGTCTGATCTTTTCTTTGGTGGAGGTACTTGGTTTAGGGGTCAGTCTGTGTGATGTCAGGCCTTCTCCTAGATGCATCCACCTCTGGTGCTTCCAGTTTTATTTTTTTGACTGGCTTTAGGGCCAGAAGGATGGTGTTCCATTCTCAAGCCTGACTCCTGGTCCAGTTCAAACCACAGGTTTTTGCCATGTGAATTGCTGTTTTGACTGGAGTGCTACAAAAAACACTCAGTTATGACTTCAAGATCACTCAGAACAGGAGTGATCTTATCACAGCCCTTTTGTAAACTGTGCCATTAGCTAATTATTTGGATTGTCCGTGTTTGCCTTATCCAGTAAATAATCTCCATCTTGGTAACAGTTGAGTATTTTGCAAGAGTCATTAATTCCTTTTTGGTCTTTGCATACTTAACTACAGTTGAAGTCAAGTTCTCCCTGGTTGGTCTTTTTCCCTTCTGATACCTTATCTGACCAATTTGTTCTGTTCTCATCTTTTGCACTCAGTTACAATTGTATTTTATGAATCGGTAAAATGCTTTTGGGGAATTTGCTCTACAGATTTTATTCACTTTTGCTTTTCATTATTGATTAGCAGTTTCCATTCTCCTCTTCTCTTACGCTCCCTTAATTATAAATATTTATGTTGCCTCATCACTTTACATAGTATTCTACAGACCTCAAAAGGGTCAGAGTCCTGCCCCACTGATCTCTAGCCTTTCCATGCATCTCCCATGCTGCTGTGGGGGCCTTGGGAGCAGAGACGATACAGCTTTGCTGGGGAGGACCCACATGCTGGAGGTGCTGGATGCATTTATTCCTTTGGGCCTCCCTGTGAATGGGAGAATTTCCTAATTCTCCTTCAAAGAGAGGAGAAGACATACCCACTGATGATATTTCCTGCAGAGAGTGTGAAAGTACGCTGATAATTAGATTGGTGTGTCTTTGTGCTGTCTGGTCTGTGTATAGGAACAGCAGTTGCTGCTAAAAACCCACTGATCTCTCATTCTCGGTGTGTTGGGCTGTTGCACGATGAGGCCCAGTGACAAACTTTGCAGGGCTTGTTCAGCCCACTCTATGGGGTCCTCTTCTGCTGAGGAAGAGAACCCAGCCGGCTTCCAGTGAAACAGGACGTGCCACTTCTGCTGCCTCGGATGCTGTAAGAAACCCTGTCTTTGAATACTCTCTCCCTGCAGAATCTGCATTACCGCTCCTGCGAGGTAAGGTTAAATGCCCCCACCTGACTGACTGACTCACTGCTGACTCCAAGCCCTTCCCTCCAGGGCTACCTGTTTGCTGCTCCTCCAGGCACCTTTTCTAGGCGGGAGTTGTAGTGAAATGAATCCAACTCAGTTGTCGCAGCTTTAGAGATGTCTATGGTCTGGGAGAACTTGATGATGAACAGATCTGTGGCTGTGTAGGGACCAGCCCAGTGAAGCTGGTAGGAATTGTAGAATGATGGAACAATTCAGGTTGGAAAAGACCCTTGGGATCATAGAGTCCAACCATTAACCCTACACTACAAGTTCACCCCTTAACCATATCACCCAACACCACATCTAAGCAACACTTAAACACATCCAGGGATGGCGACTCAACCACCTCCCTAGGCAGTCTGTTCCAGTGTCTGACCACTCTTTCTGTGGAGAATTTCTTCCTAATGTCCAGCCTAAACTTGCCCGTTTGAAACTTGAAACCATTCCCCCTGGTTCTGTCCCTAATTACCTGTGTGAAGAGACCAGTACCAACCTCTCTACAACCCAAAGATTTTTCTTACCCTGGTATTCACTAGGAAGAGTCAGATGCAAACATGATGATTGCAAACGCATGTGGCTGTGGCTGTCCATCTTGAGGCCTGTTCAGTGAAAACTGGGTTTATCTGCTTGCCAAGAACAACACGCTTTTCCCTTTAACCCTCAATGAGCCTTCCAGCTTCAGCCTGGCTGACACCATCATGGTTTATTTAGCAAGGCAAAGCATGGCGAGGCTGAGGGAGGGGTGTGACAGAGGCCACAGCTGGGCTTTGTGAAAGGCAGGGATGGGGCAAGGGAAAAAACAATTGGGGGAAAAAGCAAGTGTTTTGGTACAGAGTTTTAGAATGGGACTTGTAATATTCAGTGGTAAATATCCAGTTAATCAATGCCAGATCATCTGTTGGATGTCCTCTTAATTACTTCAGCCTGTGCCAGACACTGATATCCTTGAAACCTGAAAAATCCCATTAGAAGGTGCTTTCATTGGGGCTCAGCCAACATGCTTTGCAGGCTTTTGAGGAGGAGCAGTGTGTGACAGCAGCGAGTGCCGATGGGCTGGAGCCCTTGGGGCAGTAACAGGGGTGGCACTGGAGGGGTCTCTCCTCATGTCAGGGCACCCCCGTGCAGCTCGTCAGGAGCTTGCAATGAATCCCTCGCTCTGGGGTGGCGTCCCAGCTCTCCGGTTAAACAGGCAGCAGTAAGAACTGCTGCTGCTGCTGTTTTCCATGTGCTTTGGCTTTGTTCCTGTGCCCTCAGCTTCTGCCAAGGCCTTCTGTATTTGTGAAAAGGCCGGGCATTTTTTCTTTCTCTTCAAAGAAGAGGTGTCCTGGCTCTCAGCCCCTTGTGAGGTCTGTGGTTGATTTTGGAGGCATTTGTGGCACACAGCAGGTGCATGTTGCTTACTCAAGGTCACCCCTTCATTAAGGGGTTTTCAAAACCTGTCTCAACGGAGAATAAAGACCTGGAGTTTGGTGTTTAGGTCTTTCTGTTGGCTTGTTCCTGTGATGGAGAGCTATGAAATTGTGAATAGAGGGAGGAATGAGAAGATCAGTATTTTTCAGTTTCATTTGGCATCTCTTGAAAAGATCAAGCAGCACATCTGGGGGAGTAGGGCACAGAATTAAACCATGAAAGTCATTGCCTAGGAAGTTGGAAATGTCCTTGATATGAATGCCTTCTAAATGGAACTATAGAAATTCATAGAGGGATGGTTGGCTATTAAGTATGAAGATCCATGTGCAGCCTCTGGCTCAGGAAGTCATCTAATGCCGACCACAGCTGTAGCTGCCCATGGATCATCGAGATCGCAGCCTAGTACACGCAGTGGTGCCTTGGCAGGGAGACAAGAAGAAGAGTCACGTGCTGGGGCCTCAAACCAGCTGCGTACAGCTGGACAGGTTTGTTCTGCTCCTCTCTCACTCTCTGCATGGCTGAGGCTCTGTGTCGTTGTCAGGTTGTGTTTTGGACTTGCAATTGGTTTGGTCTTTGCACAAGGAACCAGCACAGCCCACTCGCTCTCTCTCTGGTGAGTGCCGCTGCAGATGCCCTCAGCTGAAGGGCAGGTTATCATGGGTTGTGTATAAGCTGTACTCGGCTTATGGGGTGTGTGGGCCCTCAACAGAGGATTCACAGAGGCTCTGGTTTCAGGTTTTGCTTTTCATGTACTGCAGTATTTAAATCCTCTGCTTTCCCCAACTTTTGAAGATGGGAGGGTATCCCTGTGAGAACAACTTGGGTTGGTGTTCCTATGGGTAGAGGCCATCTGGTTTCAGTTGGAAAAGCCTAAAGAGGCCTTTTTTGATAGGAAAGACATCTCTGCTTTGTGCATATGAGCCTTGCTGGATTAAGGCAAGGGGACAGGGAGAGGTTTAGAAATTGTGATTTGCATACTGCCTTCTCCCCAAAGAATCCAGAAGAGCTTGTCTTGTTGAAGACAGGATTGTCTTCCTCTCCAATGAAACAAGAGTGTCCGAGTAACTCTTAAACCCACAGCAACACCCACTAACAGTTTGGGATAGGAAGTGCAGAGCTTAATTACATTTTGATCCCCTTTCACTCCACTATTGAGATGTTTCTTCTTCTGGGTTTGAAGTTTTGTTGGACTGGGGCAGGAAGGACCAGGGGAGCTCATTCAGCTGCTGCTAGTACGCCTTGCTTTTTGCTCACTTCAAGGGTGGCTTTTGTGTTTAGACATCTGAGAAAAGATACCAGACAGTGGGGATAAAAGATGGTTGGACTCGGCACTGCAGCGTGAAATCGAACTGGAACATGGCATTGGGAAAGCTGACAGTGTTTGAATATCTTACTCTCGTGGGAAGGGGGGACAAGGCAGGACACTGATCCCTGCTTC
>NW_009715675.1:12815-21424 GCF_000703405.1 Apaloderma vittatum | reverse complement strand
AGGAGTGGAAACCCAGAGCTTACGAGACACTGGCTGAACAGGAATCCCTTGTGGGTGGGGGGCAGGAGAGCAAGTAGCTGATGGTCATGGCAGCACATTTGGGGAGGTTACTGGTGGAGGAGAGTAATGTGCCTGACGGGCATGAAAAGCAAGTGGTATAACTGAGGAACTTCCTTCTGAGGGACCAAAACAGATTGTGGGGATTGCTGCATTACAGCTGTGATGTGTGGTGATGTGATGAGGCACCACTTTTCATCTGGACACTTCCTCTGAAGCTGCAGTAGTCCTGGTTTCATTAGGTCCTGCTTTTAGCAGGTATAAAGCTCCTGGGCTGCGTGTGTGGATTGCATCCTGTGTAAGCACCGACTGGCATAATGCGTTGGCTGTGCACTTTGGGCTCGGTGAAAGCCAGGCTGCCTGCTGAGTGGTCCCAGCCTCAGTCTGCAGCAAGAAAAGTACTATCTGGGGCACTATTTCAAAGCCAGACTTTGGAGACACTGCTGCTACTTGTCTGTGCCAGATCGTGGCCTGAAAGCTGTGGAAAGATGCTGGGCACAGGTCCCTAGGAGGATGCTGCAGCCTAGCAATTGTGCCCCAACTCCTTCCTGCAGGAGGGACCAGTCCTGTTGTTCTCCCGCTGGCTGGGAAGGACTTTGGGTGGCTTAGTGGGAAAACAGCCAACTGTGCAGCCAGTACTCCTCTCTGTTCCCAGCCACTGTGTGCCTGGCTTTTCCTTTCACAGGGAAACAGAAGCGTCTCCCAGTGCAGGAACTGGCAAAGGGGCTTGCAGGTAACCTCTCCTCTGTCTGGGGGCATGAAGGACTGCTGTGCTTCCTGGAAGGGATTTCAGGCGCCCCGTGCATCGGATGCAGGCTTCCTGAGCTGGGCCGTGCTGTTGTTCAGGCCACCTGGAAGGATGTGCCAGAAGAGTCTCGCAGTGTGATTGTTTTGTGAGCAGTAGCTGGCACTAGTGCAGCCGGCACTGGGTGGATGGAGAGGGACGTGGGGGCTGTGTTTTGATTTTGCTTTTCCTGTTTGTTGTAACTGGGCAGAGGTACTTTCAGAGACTGCAGGGGCAGTAAGAACTTTATTTTCTTTATTTTCTCCCTGGCATGTACAGTGACACCTTCTGCCAGTAACTCTGATTATTTTTTTTTTAATTATTTTTTTTTCCAAGAGGGCAGACAGAGAGTGGGAAGAGAGAATTAGTGTGTTGACGTTCTGCAGCTTTGGAGCACGTAAACCATGAGGTTCATTGTCTAGGGGAGAGACTTTCCTAAAAGCAGCCCCCAGTGTGTGAGCAACTGTCACAGGGGCTTTTCTTCCTGCTTCAGGTGAGAGTTCAGTGGGGAAAAAAACCCACAAACCTGAAAAGGAAGAAGCAGGGGAAAAAACCAAACCCAAAATGTACACAACCCTCTCCCCAAGGCCTGATCAGAAAATGGAGATAAATCAGCCATAAAGTCAAGTGCTCAATTAAGCCAGATGTACGTGCTTTAAAGCACTAACAGATGTGGCAGCAGTGACTCTAATGAATTGGAGTTCTATGGACCAAGTACGATGGAGGTGAGTGTGTGTGTCCCTTGCTTCCTGACAGGGAATGACACAGAAGTACTTTTGTTCTGGGTACCTGATGGAAGAAGCCCTGGGAGGGTATGTGGTGCTCGGGGCTGATGTTTCCCACTGTCTGCTTGGCTCCTGCCCCCTTGGCCCTGGGATGGCTGTGGTTACGATGCTTTTCAGTTGCGGTGGTCTGTCTGAGAGCTGTGAGGCTGGGTTAAATTGCCCTGGAGTGCTATAATTATCTAATGACAGCCCTCTACCTTAATGCTCCTAGGAGGCTGCGGTGGTTCCCTTGATGTACTCCTTCTCCAGACCCTATGCCTGAGGAGTTACATGCCCTTAAATGACTGCCACATTTTATTTTGCAAATTTGGAGGTTCAAAAATGCAGCAGAAAGCTGTGAGATGCTTTCAGATGTAGAGAAGATGGTAATGGCCAGGTAAAACCTGTTGTTCACATGCTGTAGGAACACCTGCAGTGTGAGTGATGCTTGCTGCAGAGCAACCAGCTGGATTTTGCTTGGGGAGGCTCACCTAGGTGAGGCTTATACCATGTGCAAGGTTGGTTTGGAGAAAGACTTAAACATCAGTATGCCACATGCCAGCTGAAGCTGTCCAGCATTTTGGGGTGAACTCTATGTGAATGCCAATCCTAGTTAAAGCCAGGGGATTTCCTGGCATTTTCCCTCAGGAGCTCGGCGTTTTAAATTTTTTGGCTTTTTAACACAAGCATGAGTGGTTTTCTCTAACTTGGGGACCACCCTGCCACTACATATCAAGTGCTCCCCCCTTTATTTAAAGGACTCTTTGCCACAAGCCTGGGTATCTTCCAAGCCTTTGGGTGGTTGCTGGATCCTCCCACCAGGAAAGGGATGCCCTCAGGTGCACAGCAAACACACAAGAACACTTGTGCTGAGCTTGCTGGCTGGATGTATGTCAAATGCTCTCTGGAGCTGTTTGAGTGGGAAGGTGACTGCTGCACACCTGAGCCTCCCTTCCAGGGCTTCAGCTGTCTTATCACATCTGTCTCAATCACTGTGTTTTGTGGTGTCTGCTTTTTAAGCTTTGCAATGCCTCCCTCCTCCTTGGGAATGCCGCTGACTGATGTTCCCCTTTCTTTTCCTCCTTACTCTACCACATTTTTATGACTCTCTTTCTTCCTGCGTTTTGCTCGGTGGGAGTCTGCATGCTCCTGAGGTTGGAGCTTGGGCAACTTCATGGGTGGTCCAAAATAGAGAGTCGTTTGCAAACAAAGTGAGATCCAGCCCCTTTTTCTACGAGGGCAGGAATCCAAAGCAGAGACAGCAGAGCAAAGCAGTGGGCTGCCTTGCACTGCTTCCCTCCTACCTGGGTGAGAGGAAGCCTCTCCTTCTGAAGGCCAAGTGACATTGATCTGGTCATGCTGTAGGCTCTGGAAGTTGAAAGTCACTGAAGGACTGTAAAGTAACTTGCATGTGCATGGCTGTTGTATGGGACTGTTATCACAGAACACCCAGTTTGCAGCAAATTGCTGCCTTCTGGTAGCCTGTCTGTGAGTCTGAGCCCTTCATGGTGTTACTGCATGTGTGTGCATGTCACTCAGCAGTGGGACAAATCCACAAATCTTGATTTTGGCAAAACTGCAGTTGACTTCAGTAGCAGTGTTGTACCAATAAAGACTTCATGCCTGACAAGTGGCAGTTGCTTTATTTCAGTAAATGTACAGAGTAAGATAAATAGCAAGTGTGCATAATAAATACACATGCATAACCAGGTTGAGTCCCTTGTGGTGAACATGAAAGTTCAAACTCAGCTTTGCCCCTGCCTGGAAGAAGGATAAAACAAGGGTTAAAGAAACGTAGCAAAGTGACTGAAATACTGCCTCAAAACCAAAATGTTGTGACATAAGCTGAAACAATTGCTATGTTTGTTTAGCTTGAACATCAAATGGAAGAAAAACCACACTCTGAACCACCTAAGCTGGAGCTTGCATGTGGGACATGGTGACTTGGTAATAGCCCCCATGAGGAATGTCTGTGAGTGCTGGAGGCAATTGGGTGACACTGGTGAGCAGAAGAGACAGCTAAATTACAGCAGATACTGCCTCTTTCCACCTACAATTCAGTGCTCTGGTTTTATTTGGAGGCACTTGTGCTTTGTCCCTGGGGAATGCAGTCTCCTGAGGAAAAAGCAGATGTGGGATTGGCTTCAAGGGCTGGTGCTTGGCTAGGGGATTGCATGGGGACAGTAGGTCCAGCAGACCTTGAGATGACACTAGTGGTAACTGCTGTTGGGCTCTGGCAGGATTTCTGAGGAGAAGGTAGGAAGGAGTTACCATAATAGTGTTTTGAAAAAGGCAGACTTTGAGGAAATGTGCAGTGAGATTTGGGTGGGTTGTGAGAGGAGCCCTGGGCTGAGCCGCCGTCTGGAAAACTGACTGTGGAAAAGTGAGATGTTATTTAAAAACTAGTAATACAAATGGCTGAAGTTCATTCCATTTGCATGCAATAGTCATAATAACTGGAGAAGCCAATGTGGCTGAGAAGGGAGTGGAGCAATACCAGAGATAGGCGAGAGACAGCTCTCGCAGGCAGGGTGGGGCACTACTCTGACCTTTTGGGGGTTTTAAGTCTTTTTCACTCGTAGCACTTTTTTTTTCCTCCTGATTTCGATGCTTTGCCACCTTTCTGCAGGATGGAAGGTCAGAGTTTTGGCTGCTCTGTACACAGCCTTCCCAGAAGTTGTGCACAAATACTCTACCGTAGGCTCCTCTGGTCATGCCTTGTCCAGAGCCGCTTCTCCACCAGCTGCTGATCGTGATGGGGATTGTGAACAGACACCAACGGGCACAGCTGGCCTTCCAGAGCCAGGGGACATCTTTCTAGTGAGCTAAGCCATCCCTGAGGAGCCAGAACAGGCAGAAACCATTGCCAGAAACAACCACTAGACTGTCTCCCTCAGCTTCTCATATGAGAAAGACCACAAAATTTCCCTCAGTCACTGCTCCTTGAAGCAAGACCTCTTATATTTAGCTAAAGCACCTTGTCCAAGAGACACATGACGTGTGTTTGAAGACCCCAATGGACAGATACGAGTTGTTCCTGCAGTAGCACGTCTTTTCCTTGGTGTAGGTTCAAATGGGTTTTTGACAGTCTGTCTCCAGCTAACTTGGTGTTTGCTTGTCACTGCCTGCATCTGGAAAGGTAATAACTTTAAAGTGGGAGAAGAGTCTGAACAGGTCCTGTATATTATGCTTTTTCCAAGAATGTGTGAGAGAGGCAGAAATGTTTAGCGTGAATTTGGAGAAGAGTTTCTTGTTTGTGATTGTATATCCATCAGATCATTGGTCCTTCGTCAGCCTTTTCTGGAGGGCTGCCGTGTCATACCTGGGAATCAGCCTTGTTAAGATTTGCAGCTCCTGTGACTCTGCCAGCCTCTGGCTCTCCTGCAGGAAAGAGGTGTAGCATCCCAAAGCCAAACAGAGATCATCTAACTAATTAACATCAAGGCACCCTCATGGAGGCAGTGGTAAAGAAAGCTCTTCTATGCTTGCATAGTCTGCGCTGTGGGATCCAAGAGCCCCAATGGGCTCGGACTTGGGGTCAGAGATGAGCCTATTTCCTAAAATGGAGGGAAATAGTTCAAACACCAGTAGTAAAACCTGTAGGAAGTGAACGAGGTAGTCTTGTGGTCTGGTTGCATTCTGGAAATTCATAGGAACTGAGGATTGAGGAGCTGAGCTTATACTAGAAGTCAGTGCAGGCTTTTTGGGGTGACTGGGGCACTGAAGACCACGCAGATGCATGTGAGTGACTGGGGAAGGAGAGCAGAGACTTGGCCTGGTAGGAGTAACAGCTCATTTTGTTCAGGCAGAAGCCCCTAATGACTAAGTAGCAGCTACTATGGGGATTTTACAGATGGGGTCAAGGTCAAATTGTGAAGCTGTAGTGCAATTAATTTAAGCTTGGAATTGTTTTCAAGCTAATTCATTGGGTTCAGCTGGGAAGGTTGCAGCTTTTGCTGAGGCCTAATCAGAGAAGTGTGTTGAAAGGGCTGAGACGGTTCACTAAAAAGGGGGAATGCTTTAGTGGTGGCAGGGAGCTCGGAGAACCTCACTCAGCAAAACCGTCCAAACGTGTTAAGATCTTTCCCCTAAGCCAGCTGCCTTCACACGTGTTGAAGTTAAGCACATGCACAAAACCGCTGTTATCAGCCTCAAGATGAGACCCTCTGGCTCCTTAGCTTTTACGTGAGTCCAGAGAGTCTCCGCTGTAGGTGCACGTTGGGATGCTCAGCAGCACTATGCTTGGGGGAGAAGGCGGGGAAAGAAAAACAGGATTGCAAGTGGAAGTTGGGTTACATAAGAAGGGGACTTGAAGTGTTCCCCTGCATTTTTCAGGGACCTAAACAGCGTTTTTCCCTTATTGATCCTGGCATGTAGTGAGTGGCTGGTGCAGGAAGGAGCAGGATATTGCAAACAGCTCTTTCAGGCTGGTTGTTGGCAGAACGAGGGCTGGAGCAGACCCTTCTCATCAGGGGTTTGTGCTCTGCTGGGCCCTGACAGAGTGGGCTGGTGATGTGCTACAGGGCCCATCAGTCAAATCTTTTGCAAAGAAAGCTAAGAAAACAAACCCTACTATTTTATCTTTCTTCAGCCTGGCTGCACGTTGCCGTGAAATGGCGGAAGCTTACTATTTTTGAGAATTGTATTCGCGTTTGAGATGCAGTTGGCATTTAGTGACGTGTTCGTAGATATATCGGGAGGTGGAGGGGGAGGAGAACTAATAGGGAGACAGGCAGTCATGCAAACACATGCACATGCAGAAACACATAGAGGCAGGCTGTGTTATTGCACAAGTCCTGTATCCTTGGGAAACCAGTCTACAAACATGACTTTTTTTTTGGTGAGTTTTTTATTTCAAATAGTCTTTAAAAAAAAAAAGCCCTAGGGGAAGGGACTTATCGGTCCCTCTTCTTCCCTCATTTGACATTGACTCCATTTCAGTATCACTTCTATGATTGCCCCAGGGTGCCGGAGGAATTTGTGTGCGGTGGGGCACTGGTACACTGCAGGGGAAGGGCACTGTGCAGTGGGTAAGAGGATTTTCTCTGGCTCTCACCTAGGTGGATGGGGGAGAAAAAGTTCTCTCTTCAATCACCAGGCATGGGCAGAGAAAAGAGGCAAAGCAGGCTGCTGAAAGCTGTGCTGCCTTGAGTCAATGTCCCCAGCACTTCGGAGGAGCATAAAGCATTTCCTGCAGGATGCCGGTGTCAAAGGAAGGCACTGGGTGCCCCTTGGATCACCCCACAGTGCCAGTTGCTCAGGGCAGGGAGAGGAGCTTGCTAAGCAAGCCCTGGCCAGAACATGCTGTTCCCTCCCCAGTCCTGCCCTCCCTGCTGGTAGAGATGGGCTGAAAAGATTTCAGAAATAAAAGGTGTTTGCAGAGCCCCAGGGCTCTCGGCCCCAGAGGATCTCAGAGCGGACAGCTTATCACAGAGGTAAAACAAGCTCTTGGAGACTGACGCAGGAATTTTCTGGCCATGAATGTGCAATTGCCTCGTTGTTACTGAGAAAATTGGTGTGATGAAGTAACCCTGGGGAGTGTAGGCAGGCAGAGGATCCCAGGAACCTGCCCTGAGGAGCTCCTTGGCAGATGGAGAGATGGTCCACGCTGATCTGCAGCTCTGTGTCTAATGGGAGCTAAGAGTTCGGAGATATTTGGGAAACCAACCTTCATGCCAGCCCTCTAAAAATCTGAGTGGCACTGGCATCTCTGGGCTGCCCAGGGATGCTGGCTCTCTGTCCTCTGCAACCAAATCCAGTGCTTAAACACCCACATGTTGCCTGTGTAGAACTGGATAAGGCTAAGCAGAACAGACTGCTGGGTGGGGAGAGGACACTGGGAGGAGGTATTACAGGGTCTCTGTAGTTGAATTCAGAAAGGGACCATGCATGACTTTTCCCTGGTTAGGCCTGTCAATGGTTATTAAACCTAGTCTAGATGCAACTTTTGGCTTCTGTACTGCTGATTACTGGGAGGGGAGCTGGGGAGGGATTGCTGTGTAACTGTGTCTTTTTTTCTGCTCTTCCCTTGACCGTCTATGGTTGGCCTCTGTGAGAGATGTCCTGGGGTAGGGGGGTTGCTTCTGTACTTCACATCCCCTTTGCATCCCTTCCTCTCTTATCACTCCCTCTTCTACGCAGCCCATTGCTCATGTTCCCTCTGTGGCATTTCCCCAGTCATGCCTTTATTTATTGATTTATTTTTTTATTTGAAGTGAAGAGTGACACTTGAGTGGCTGCTTCGGTTTCATGTGTCTCTGGAGAGCTGCATCCAGCCCAGCTTGATTGTGCCCGGGGCCAGACCACATACTGGTTCCCTTGCGTTTTCCCTCTGCTGCTGCCTGATGAGTGCTGACGGATGCTGTGCGCTGGCTCGGTGCTTTGCTGTTTGGCAGTGGTCATCAGCAAACCCTGGGTCCTTTTTGGGGTAGGATGGGCCAGAGGGCCTGGGGGGGACTTCGTTCTTGGCAGCTCCCACTGCGAGGAAATTGCAATGCCAGTATAATCCCTGCTGGCAAACGTTTTCTGAGGTATCCCAGCTCCAGGTCAACAACACCCACATACTGCACAGGAACCTTTGCCCAAGGCCCTCCTAGAAATACTTTGCAGACTGATGAGGCAGAGGTCACCGGGTTGTGGTTGGGGCTTGTCTGCTACTTTCTCACCTCCCTACAAGTAATTCTCTGGCCATAGCTGTTGTGCCCGTTAAAGGTCAGGCCCTGTGTGCTCTCAGGCTGCGAAGGACAAGTGCAGGGTTCCTGGCAGCGCAGCACAGGCAGCTCCATTCCTTGAAGTAAGTGGCAAGCAAAACCCAGAACAGGCACTTAAATCAGCCTGAGATGGTAGAACTTGTGGCCGCAAGAAGCTGTAAGTGTTGGGGCTGCGGGGAAGCTAGATGAGACAGGCAACACTCACTGGATGCTGCATTCCCGCAGCCCCAGCTGTGCTTGCTCCTGTGCACGGTGCCAAGGCAGGAGGACAGGCTCTTGGGTTTGCTCATCAAT
>NW_009715675.1:5413-12674 GCF_000703405.1 Apaloderma vittatum | reverse complement strand
ATTAATGAACTGCAAAGCACTTTTTAATGTCTTTAGAAGGAAAGTGCTGGCCGCAATTGCTCTAATAGGGAGATATAAGTCCCGTTCAGCCCAGGACATAGCCTGGACTCAAGGCTAGCAAGGCTGTGGGCAGGGTGTTGAAGACCATTTTGGTGAAACTTTCTGTGGGTCTGGAACCTTAATCAGCACTTAAATGTTAAGCAAACATGCTGGGCAGATAAGCAAATTCATGTGAAAACCTCTGGGCAAGCTGTCGTTGAAGGAAAGCAAGTGCAGAGAGCGAGCAGCGCTGGGTCCTTGGCATGGTGGGTGCTCTCCATGATACAGGCTGGCCCTCTCATGCTCAGGGAGTGCTGAGTGCTGCTGGCTCAATCCATCCCACAGCCCAGATATGCTTCAGGGCTTTTCAAAGGGATAAAGGTGTATTTTTAACTTCAGGCAGCTGCCTTTGTGTTGTGCTTTTTTCTTCTTGTAGCTCTGGAAGTGGCAGGTTGTTTTTAAGCCCTTCTGTTTCTCAGCTGTCTCGGTGGAGGTGCCTAGAGGTCTCAGACCAGATTCCTGAAAATTTCAGTGCTGGAAATTAGTAGCTGCTTTTGAAAATGTTGGCGAGGCTGTGCAGCTCCCTACAGATGTTAGCTGATGGCCATTTGAACATGGTTTGCCTCAGCCAAGACCTCGCCCCATTGAAGCCAATGGGAATTTTCCTTGAAAAAGGTCATAAAGAAATCATTTCCTTGGCATCGCGAAAGGTGTTTCATGGGCTTCACATCAGCGTTCATGAGAACTTCAGCTATCTGCTTTGATTCCTGCCACACTTGACCCACCCTGCACAAAGCTTTCTACCTTTTGATCCAAAATAGCAGAGGAGATGTTTTCCACATGCCCTAGGAAAATGGAAGAGCTATAAAACATAATTGTTTTGGAGTTTGGCACCACTCCATTCACAGATATATTTAGTGTGCATTGAAATTGGTCAGCAAAAGGGTGTTTGTCAAGATGACAAACAGATTAGGGTGTCTGAGACAATTGCATACCTGCCCATCCCATGCTGGTAGGGTTGGTGGGTGCCTTCATTGGTTCATGGATAGTCATAAGCAAGCATGCACAGCTCACTTCTCTTGAGCAGTGTTAAAAAGCATTATCTGGCTGTAAAAGATGTTGTTTGGCTCATGGCTTGCTCTGTGTTCTCCACTGTCTGTCCTGTCTCCCTTCCCTGATTGCCATCCCTTCAATCCCCAGGTCAGGAGAGGTCTTCCCAAGAACAGCACTGGGTTTGAGAGCAGGGAAAAACTGATGAAGCTGTGGTATCAGCCCCAGGTGGATTAGTCTAGCTTGGCAGCAAGGTGAAGGTTTGGCTCCCTGTGTCTGAGTTGGCCTTGGAGAGGAGAGCTTACAGTTGATAGCAGCTCGACCTTCCTGGCCTCTGCTCCAGGCTTGCTCCTGTGATGGTGCCCAGGGAGCCAAGACCAACCTCTCCTGTCCCTGGGTGTGTTCATGCACATGGACTCGCACACTCTGCTCCCCTCGGTGGTTTGCTTTGGGCTGCTATTTGTTAGCATTGGAAAGTGAGAAAAATGAGCAAAAATATTATCAGAAGCAGGTTTTGTGAATGAATCAGCCGACAAGAGGCTTACCAGCTCGCCTTCATTTACTAGTGCAGTGCTTATTTGGGCAGATGTCTATATATTTTCGTTGGAGGTAGGAAGGAGGGAGAATCGATGGGGGAAGGCACTGCTTCCACTTTGCTGCTTTTCTCTCCGTTTGTACCATCACTTTTCTGAATGAAGCAGGGGACTGCAATGTATCTGAGATGCTCCCGTGCTGTTGCTGTTGTTATTTTACTGTTGACAGCTTGGTGAGACACTAAGGAGAGGACCACAAAAGACCTTGGAAGGCTAAAACCCTCCTAAGCAGCTCGTTGAGGATCAGAGCCTGGCCAGCCTTGCCCGTCTCTTGTACAGTGCTTTTTCATTTGATCCTGTCTGAAGGGCGGCCTCATGGCCTTCGCTCTTCTCACTATGTGTTTCTAATTAGCAGGGAGACTGGTGTATAAACAGAAGATTCCTGCTCAAAATATTCCTTGTCCGGCTTCTAGGATGACGGCCAGATGGCAATTGCCGGGCAGCAGCCCAGACTTTGAGCTTGCCCATCTGGCTATCAAACTTGGTCCCAATTCTCATCTGGAACTAGAATTGAGGAAAAGTCATGGACTTTGCCAGGTTGGTTTTTGCCCCATGTTTGCTTTTCAGCCGCTACCTAAGCAGCTAAAAACTTGCAGACCAAACACATTTAGTATTCCTGGGAAGTGGGACAATCCCAGTATTGGGAGATCTGAGGCTGAATGGTGAGGAAGTTCAGAAGGATATTGGACAAATCCATTGAGGGATGGATCTGTCAGTGGCTTTTAGATCCTGTGGGTCAGATGCATTCCATAACCATGAAGGTGCTTTTACTGTTGGTCTGCAGCACAGACTGGGGATGGTCCTTCTCAGGTGTGTCCCCAAGCAGCTGCCGCTGGTCTCTTGTGGGTGACATGCTAGACTGGAGTGGCCCTTTGGTCCAGTCCCCTTAGGCCATTCTCTTGCCATCAGTTTACAGGCAGCTGCACATTTGGTGAGTAAGTTCAGATGAAACTCTTCTTGAAGTTTCTGCTGTGTGAGCCTGGGGTTGTAACGCTTGGAAAGCTGTGGCAGAAATAGAACACTTGCTATTGTGATTTTTCACTCTCTCTCATGACAGTAGAGCTATGCCCTGAGGAAACACCACGATGCAGCTTTTGAAAAAAAAAAGAAAGAAATGTTAAAAGCTGTAAATGCTCTGTGTGCTTGGTCTTCCAAGAAGCACGAGAGATCTATAAATTAAGCATTGTTATATGAGCTAAAGCACTGCTTTCTCTCCACCTGCAGTTTGATGTGATTTCTTTACCTACATAGAAGTGCCAGTTCTGGAGTGCTGGAAAACTGAAATTGGAGGTGCCAGAGAGAATGCTAGTGTTGGGAGACTGGGTTCTAGAGTTCTTTCTTGGCATGTGCTGAAAGACACTTCATGTCTGTCACCGCTGTAGGACCTGAATGACCTGGTCTGTCAGTGTAGTTGGACCTCTGGAGCTGCTGAAGTGCTCCTATATACAGAGACATGTACAGAGATGTACTTAGCCTGGGTTATTGCAGTGAGAGGTGGTGTGCATGCATAGGGCTGGAAAGGACCTCTGGAGATCTTGGTCCAAGCCCCTGCTTAAAGCAAGGCCAGCTTCAATGTTAGATCCAGCTACAGTGTTAGACGTGCTTGCTCAGACCAGGCACCAAGGAGGGGTCAGCTGTCACCCTCTGGAGTGTGTAGGAGGAACTGAGATCTGTCCTCGTTACCACTGCAATGTCCAAAGGGTCTGGTGTCTGCAGTATCGTGACCATCATGTCCTACTTCAGCAAGGATTGCTCTCAAGAGTGGCACCCACTGAAATGGGAAAGTGCACAAAGCAGAGAGTGGAGGAGATGGAAAAGTCTGGTCTTTATCCCCAGACTTCTGCTAACTGATTTTGAAATTACTGAATTTCCTGAGGCTCCTGTGGCTTACGGCAGTGGCAGAGCTTGACCCAGGACATGTGGGGCTGCTCCATGGTCAGCAGAAGTGGCCAAAAGCAGAAGCAGGTAACAGCTAAATGAGTAATGCACTGTATGACAAACAATATGAAAGATGATACAGCAAAGGCAATCACTGAAATGACAGAATCTCTGAGGGAAATTAGGGTGGCTGTGAAACAGAGGCAAGGTATTTTTGAAAGCAGGCCTGAGAATTTATTTTAGCACATTAATACTGAGTAAGTATTCCTGGAGATACTCTGGGGGATGATAGATGGACACAAGGTATTGTTACTAATCACTGTGGTTTTAAGTTTTGGAACCAAAGTACACTTGGCATCCCTAACCCAACTGGACTTCTGATGGGAAAATTACATTCTTCGGGAAGTAATTTAGAAGGTCAAAGCAAAACCAGAAAGAACTTCTCCAGCAGCAATTTCCCCTGCTCCCTAAACTGTCTTTTAGTGTGGTAATAACTCCAGAATGAAAGAATCTATTCTCACCTTTCAGATGAAAGGGCTAATGCAATTTGAAATTTTTGCATGCAAAGATTTTATGGCTTGGTCACTGGCCATGCTTGAAAGCACTCCAGGATGGGATGAACACGTGAAGGATTGAGCTTGACCCTTTCCTTGACTGCCCCGTCTCCTGCAGATAATGGTGATGACCGGTCTGAGAGTATCCTTGCTGAAAACCACGTGGATGGCACCCCAGGGATCCTGAGCGGAGCCGGCGGGAGGAAGCCCATGAAGACGGGCATGAAGGAGCTGGCGGTTATGAGGGAGAAGGTGAACGAGCAGCAGCGGCAGATGGGCAAAGTCGGCAAGCCCCATCACAACCATGAGGACTCGAAGAAGTCGCGGCTGTCGTCGGGCAGGGTGAGAGGGCAGGGGGCTGTGGGGAGCTAGTGGAGGTAGCTGCAGACTCACCAGGGAAATGCTGAATGCAAAAGCCTTAGTGACACTTGCAGCAAACGGTCTTAAGGAGGGAAAAAAAAAAAGATTAGGAGAAAGGGGAGAGAGGAGAAAAAAGGAAAAGCAAATGTTTGTTTTGGCCTGAAGCTGGGACCGAACACACCATCTGATGAACTTTGATGTGCTGCTGGGGAGGTGTTATTTTCATTGCAGCTTCACCTCCTGACAGCAGAGCCTAGAAAGCGGGGGAGTCCTGCTGGCTCGACACCTACTTCCACAGGGGTGCAAGTGTGCCCTTTGCCTGCAGACCAGCTTTCTCACACCCTTTTTCCTGA
The DNA here is from genome assembly GCF_000703405.1 of Apaloderma vittatum. Lineage (NCBI taxonomy): Eukaryota > Metazoa > Chordata > Aves > Trogoniformes > Trogonidae > Apaloderma > Apaloderma vittatum. The sequence continues at coordinate 7,847 of NW_009715675.1, read as the reverse complement.
AGCAAGTGCCAGGGTTGACCCAAGGGGATTTGGGGCAAGGGGCTGTGGGCTGTCTGCCTGGACTGGCAGCCCCAGTCCAGGTTGAAGGGGAGGGCCAGAGCCCCAAAGGATGGACTCTGCAGCTGTCACGTATCAGGGAGGGTGTCCTGAGTCCTCCCTGTCCCCTGTCTTTCTGCCCTCCAATCCTTGGCCGTGGTTTCCCTCTAGTGGGCACCTTGGTCAAGGCAACTAGACGGGATGGGGATGGAAAGCCAACCCAAAAGGTCCATAATACGTACCTCTATAAACACATAGGGTATTTATATCTGAGGAGTGCGGGGACAGAGTCTTTAAAACAGAGCCCTCATCCCCTCCAAGGAATCGGCAAAGCAGAGGTTCAAAATAAGGTGCAGGCACCATCAACTTGGAGAGCTTCCACACTGCTGCTGCTTCTTTGGGAAAAAAAACCCAGTAACTGCAAAGGCAGAGAGGTCTGGACTCTGGCTCCCATCAGGTGTAATTCAACCAGACTGTCTTGGATGGGAGCCCTGGCTTGGAGGTGCTGTGGAGCAAGAGGCAAGCTGGCTTTTCTGGGTGTTCTCATTCTCGGGGCTTCGCTTCCACTCCCATGGGCTCTTATACAGTTTGAATTGCACTTCTGGGCCAAAACTACATCACAGGTGTGGGATCTGGGCTCTGCTCATGGAAGCCCTCTCGGTCTGTTCAGATTAGTCCTCCTTTACATCACTTGTCACCAGTGGGACCCATGGGAGCATCTCTGATGATTCTGATCTGTGTCTCCAGGGCCAGTGACCTGGTGTCATGTTTTTGGGCCAAGTGAGGCATGCGAGAGAGATGTGTATGTCTCCCTGTGTGGATCTCTACCCATTGGCATGTGCAGATGTGCAGCACTCTGATTTTTGGGTGTCTGCAGGTAAAGTCTGCTGCGGGACCCATTGGCAGACCTGTGTCATGGGGAGGTGCACACAGGTGTTCATCCCTACTGGTGTTTCTGTTCTCCAAAGTGTTGACATTGAATGGTCCCATTGCACTTATCATTCTGGTTTTGTTTTCTGGGCTTCTTTTCAGACCCCTTGTCAGCAGGAGCTGGATCAGGTCCTGGAACGCATCTCCACTATGCGGTTGCCAGATGAGCGAGGTCCCCTGGAGCATCTCTACTCCCTCCACATCCCCAACTGTGACAAGCATGGCTTGTACAATCTCAAACAGGTAAGCTGGGAGAACTAGAGCCCCAGGGCTGGCTGTGCTCCCAGCAGCAGCCCTTGGCTCAGCACGTTTCCCCACCATGTGCAGCCACAGATGACACGCAGAGCTCAGGGCTGGCCTGGTGTTGCACACATGGTGTGAGAAGTGGGGTAAAGAGCAAATATTGCATGTGGCATGGACAGGTGTAGGAACACCCAGATGCATCTGCAGCCATGGGCTAACAAGTTAGAGATGTGAGACCCACATCCATGCATCTGCAGGCAGCCCAGAGTTGGAGAATCTGTTTAATTCAGAGCCCCCCCCACGAGCTGCTTATCTGTCCAGGTCTATTTTCATGTGCTTTGAGCCAGATCTTGTCCTAGCTGGGTCCTGCTACAGGGGAAAAGCAGAGAGGGGCTGAATGCTTGCTAGTCTTGCAGACAAAGCACTTCTCCTGGGGTCAGGAAGGTTTCTAGCACACTTCTCTGGTTTTCCTCCACAAATTGAGGCTGATCCTGCAGCTCCAGGAGGGATTCTTTCCAGGCAAGGTGAGGGTTGGGGTGTAGCGTGCTTCTGAAAGTATTTATAGGACCCGAAAGAACTCAAACAACTTAAGGTGTGTCTTGAGTTCTGACTTCTTGGCTTCATTTATGCAAAATCAGCAGGTGTCAGTGGCTGAGGTGTGGGGCAGAAAATGTCAGGAAAAACCTCTTAGGCAGCAAAACACCAGCTTGTCCAGGGTTGACTGGAAGCCATCTGGGAACAGTACGTGCATATGAGCATCCATTATAGCTATGTGTAATGGGTTTAACTATAGCTATATGTATAACCCCTTTGCAGGGGACCCCAGAAAATGCACTGTTTTCATGACTAAGCCTTTTTGGGGGCTATTTCTACCCCTTGATTGGGAGCATTAACAACAGGAAAAAAAAAAAAGCATTAAAAAAAGAAGGATGCTCTGAGATAATCTCCCTCTGCTCCTTCTCTCTTCCCTATCCTGCCTGGACCCTCACCCTCTGCCTCCCCCTGAAGAGCCCTTTGGGCTGGCTGGATCCTCCAGCACACATGGAAGGGGTGGGTGGAGCAGGGCTGGCGAATTCCCATAACGAGGTGAGCTGTGTCTGGGGAATGAGCCTGGGCAATGCCACAGAGAAAGAGAGGGGACAAAAATTGCTTTTTTTTTTTCTCACTTCTACCCTGCCCTGGTTAAAGGCAAAAAAGGCAAATGTGAAGTGATAACCATTTCCCT
>NW_009715675.1:3926-5382 GCF_000703405.1 Apaloderma vittatum | reverse complement strand
TGTCCAGAGCTGAGCATCAGTTCCTTTTTGTTCGCTGGAAATGGATTGCCAACAAAAACATTCCCAGTTGCTCCCACCTCCTGTGGGCCAGTGCTCGGGTGTGGGGAGTGCCTGGATGCACTCTCTTGCTTTTCTTCCTCTCTTTTCATGCTTTTTATTCCCATGAAAAAAGGCTGCATTTTGACCTCAGTCCAGCTGTAGAAAATGGCTTGAATTCAGCTGTTACAGAGTGCATGTAGAGGCTGGCCTGCTGAAGGAACCTCTGTGTCTCTGCTGGGGATGGGCTTGAGGTTCTAAGTGCCATAGCCCTTCCAGGGCAAAGGGTGGATGATAACCATTAGGGCAAGAAACTTCTCTCCAGTCAGACCAGGCTGGGAGCAGGCAGAGTCCAGGTTTAGGTGCACCGCAGTCCCCACCCCTGCTCTGGGACAGTGAAATCCTGTTTGGAAACACATTTGTGTTTGGCTATGGGGGCCTTTCACTCATGTTTCAGTTTGTTGAGCCTAATTTGTAGGTGAGAAGAAGCTTACACAGCTTTTCTGTCAGTCTGCCTCATCCCTCTTCCCCCAGGGATTTTTAACTCTAGGGATGCTTTTATCCACAAGTGACAGAGTGATGCATCTCAGGGACAGTTATCCTTTTGGTTCAGTAAAATTGGCTTCTTGGTCCCTGGCACAGCCCTTGGGAGAAGAGATCCAGCCCTCAGCCTGGACTGCTGGAGCAGTGATGCTGGTCGCAGCCCCTGGGGTATCTGCGTGCAGCATCCCTGGATCTTTCCTAAATCCGAACTAATGCCAAATTCCTGGGGAAACTCAGCTTTGCTTATGTTCAGGCTTTGGGTTAGTGGAGCTGGGAAAAGGGGATTTTGTCCCTGTTTCCTCACCTGATGGCCTGCCCTGTCCCTCTCCTTGCAGTGCAAGATGTCGGTGAATGGGCAGCGTGGCGAGTGCTGGTGCGTGGACCCCATCCACGGGAAGGTGATCCAGGGCGCACCCACCATCCGTGGGGACCCGGAGTGCCACCTCTTCTACACAGCCCACGAGCAGGAGGACCGAGGAGCACACGCCCTGCGGAGCCAGTAGACAGATGTGATCCTGCTTGCTGGAGGCGGCTCGCCGTGACCCCAGTGCTGGATTTTACATGGATTTCAGCGTGTCTCTTTAGGCTCTGGAGGAGACTGGGGTTGGGTCCTGTGTGCTACCCTCCTTCCCCTGCTGCCTGGCTCCTAGGGAGGGGAGGGGCGGTGGAGGGGGGGGTTGCAAGGAGAAGGGACTGCTTTCCTATAGTCTTTCACCCAACGTAAGCCGGAGAACCGGTCTTTTTTGCTCCTCACCCCGCGACCCTGTCCTCCCTGCTGCTTTGCGGCATCTTCCCACACCCTCCAGCACAGAGCGCCGTGTGCTCCCTGATACCTCCCAGGGGACAAACCCCCTCACTATGGGCAGGAGTGGGACAA
>NW_009715675.1:0-3913 GCF_000703405.1 Apaloderma vittatum | reverse complement strand
AAAAAGAAAAAGCCCACCCTTTCCCCCTCTTTTCCTCCCATCCCCAAGACCAAAGACTGTAAATACTGTGTCGCCTGCCTCCTGTGTCCTGCCGGTCCCCTGCGCCTCAGCCCGGCCATCGGTCCTGGCGTGGGATGCGGTGTGGGAGGGAGGGAAGGAGGAAAGCCCCCGGCTTCCAACCTAGAATATGCAGGCGTGGTCAGGATGCGTCCCCCAAGGAGGCATCAGTGAGGGAAAGGGCTAAGGATGAGACGGCTCCTTCACCACCCACCCCACCCCCAAACACCCCTGGGTGCTTCCTTTCCTGGTGCTGGGGCACATCCAGCCCCACGGGGACTCAGCTCCACATGCTGGTCCGGGAGGATGGGGCCGTTGGGGCGAAGCTAAATGCTTGGTTTTCCAGGGGATTTGAAGGGCTCTTGCCCAGTATTTCTTAGGATCAGCTTATGCTGAGGGAGCTAAAGTGAACTTGCTGGGGCTGGGTGGAAGGATGCCTGTGTAGATTTAGGATAACAAGCCAAGGAGTGTATCTCTCTGTCATTCATTCTTTCTTTGTTTCTAGATAGGAAAAACCCCATCTAAAACCTGCACTCCCAGGCAGCTGCCCTTGTCCCTCCATTTTTGCTTGGGACGGGAGTGAGCATCTGCTATTCAGCACACACTTTTGTTTTGTTTTTTTTTTGTAAGTAAATTACAGTATATATCTTGCTTTGTAAAGGCCCTGACACACATGCACCCCTCTACCCACACACACATTTGTATAGATTAAGTCAAAGCAATTCCAAGTACTCCGACGTGTTACTCTGAGGAGAGATGTGTCTCTGCTGTTGCTTCACCTGTTTTCTTCCTCTACAGAACATGCCAATGCTGAGAATAAATAACTTCCCCGTTGCCTAAGCAAGGAGATTCCCCCCCACTTTTTTTTTTCTTTTTTTACACTTCCTTTTTAATATGGATACCATTTGCAGAGCACTTGCAAAAATCCTCTCCTTACAGTAAAAGTCTCAGGCTTTCCTTAAATGCAATCAAGGTGGAGTGGAAGGAAATAAAGCATCTCCTGGTTTCTTACAAATGCTTCTGAGTAGTGAACGGTCTCCAGATCCCAGATCTCCTTAAATGTTAGGTTGAACAGCATGGAGGAGGGAGTTTCCTTGGTGAGTACTGGCTGGGAGCACCCTGTGCCTGCATGGTGGGGGCCACGTAGCAGAGTTACCCGATGGTGACCATCACCTGCAGGGGTGGGACCAGCCCCTGGTGACTGCAGCACACCTCAAAAACACCAAATGTTGCTGGAGAAACACCACCTGGGGACTTTGAGCTGGGGAAGGAAAAATAAAAAGCCCAATGGTCTCTGGAGGAAGGGAAGCGCTGGGCTTATTTGCCTTTTTTCCCTCCTGCTTCTGCTCTCGTGTTTCACATCCCAAGTACAAAAGGCACAGGTGGTCTCTGCAGATGAAGCTCCTCATGACTTTGGAGGGGTTTGGATGTGGCAGTGGAGGAGGCAGGGAAAGGACCCCGTTTGGCAAGTCAGGGTGTGTGCATGTGGATGTGTATGGGAGGGAGCAAGAGGGTACGAGAAAGAAAACACACCTGCATGTAAAACCAAGTAACTGTAAAAATGATGCTACCTGTTTTCTGTTAACATCTGAGGGTGTTTTGCTTTTTCATGTAAACCTTGCACACGCTGGCTCTCATCTGCAGTTTGTACTTTTTGTTTTGTTTAGGAATCAAGAAATTTTCTTTTGTGTTTTTCTTTTTCTCTTTTGGAAAAGCTGAGCTGCATAAAGGTGGAATAAATTAAATGGGATGCCAGAAAACTGTCATCTTCCCCCTTCCCTACTCCCCTCTGTTCACAGGACATTTCCTGGTCTGATGGATGCATCATATCCAAACTGGGGCCTGTTCAGCTTTTGTCCAGGGAGCGTTGACAAGTGGCAAATGGGTGCTGGGCCTTTCCTTGGTACTGGTCTCAGTTGTATGAGAAGGGAGGAACTGGTGTCGCTTGTCCACTTGCCTGCTGTGGTCTTGCTCCACCTGTATACCTTGTGAGTCTGCAGAATGCAATGCCCTTGAGTCCTTTCAAGTCAGTGTCTGGCCAGCATGTGTGCAGAGACCATCTCTGCCTGACAGCAGCTTGATTAGGTGGTGAAGGATGGTTGTGTCCTGCTTTGCTGGGCAGAGGATGGCAGTGTGAATGCTGTGCCCCAACATGATGGTCATGAAGCTCCCTGAGCTGCTGAGGCTGTGTGAGAACAATAGTTTCCTGCTCCTTGAGGAGGGACAGTCCATCTTACCCAATGCAGGGACTTTGGCAAGTGCTTGGGCAAAGGCTGTAAGGTGAAAGGAGCTCTGCCAGTTGAGTTGCCAGTTACAGCCACCTGTGCTGTTCATTAGCCAGCAGATGGACCTGTTCTCCATGAATCATCCAGGTTCATTTAAGCATCTCACTATGGTTTTGGTTTCCTGTGTCCCATGAAAAGAGTTCCTCGGGTGAGTGTGGCACTGCAGGGAGAAACCTTCTGTGGGGGACCCTCCAAGGGCTCTCCCCTTTGGTTGCTCAAGGAGAGCAAAATTGGAGCCAGCTGAAAAACCAGTGTTTTCTGTGTGAAATCCTTGCCCAGAACACCCTGCTGGAAAGATGCAGGGGGCATGTGGGATTGGGGCTTGGTTGGGCTGCTCCACTCATGGGGTCTGTGGAGACAGGTCCCTTGAACGTCCTGCACCTTCTTCCAGGACTACAGCTGCTGCCTAAGACAGCATGATGGCACAGCTCAGTGCTTGGGGCACCAGGGGGAGGCAAAGCATACCAATAATCATAGTAAGGAGAAATCTGCCATGCTCCCTTTAATTGAAATTGCAGCATTGAAGGAGATGCCCTGCATGGCCCTGACATCCAAGATTCAGGTGTCATGCCAGTACGTTCAGTGGGACCAATGTGTGCCAAGGGGCTGGGCAGTGGTGGGAAGCACCAATAAAATGTGTGGGGACAAGAGGCAGCAAGCACATAGGGCTGCAGGGGAGAGGGAGAGGACAGGTGGGATAGGGGGTAGGATGTGAGCTGGAGAACATGGGAAACGGAACAAAATTAACATATAGTGCCATCCCCGTTCATGCCCCTGGGAGGGAGCTGAAGGTGGGCAGGAAATGCTGTGGGAGGATGCCAAGGAGTACCATGGGGCATGAGGATGCTCAAAGCCAGGTGCTGCCTGGCGAGGGCTGGGTGTGGCAGAGGTGCCTGAGCATAGCCATGCTAGGGGACACCCTCTGGTTCAAGGGCTGGTGGGGAACAGGAGCCCTTAGCCCAGCAGGGATGCTCACAGCCAGGCAGGCGCCTTGCAGAGGGAAAGCAGTAAGGCTAAGGGGAGTAAAGAGCTTCTGGTGAGGTTTCCCAAGGGCTGCAACACGGTCTTGAAGGCTGCATGTGTGTGTGCATGGGTTTGATGGGTGTCACTGCTGATCCTGGCTCTGGGGTTTCTCCTGGGCTGGTTTTGTGCCTCCTGGCCTTTGGGTAATCAGGTGTGTGGTCAGGCATTGGGACCTGGACGACTGTACTTAGGGCATTAGCCAAAACCCCAGCAGCCCTGGTGTGCCCCCACAAAGCTGTCTACACTGGCAAACTCCACTTTCAGTATAGCATAAAAATTATGCGCTAGTATAATGCAAACAATGATATTTAATATAAAGAATGTAATTAGTGTATGACTGTATGTACAGCTGTAGCTATCTACATCCATGCACGTAGCTATAGGCAGTGGGTAGGAGTATGGTTTACTAGCTGGGGTGGGGGGAAAGAGCCCTGCTTTTCTGGGTGGAAAGCTCCTTTTCAGCGCTTCTGTAGCTCAAAGCAAACCAACCCATCTCCCTGCCCGGCTGCGCAACCGGCGCAAGGCGGCGCCCTCAGCGCAAACTGCGT
>NW_009715674.1:439-1012 GCF_000703405.1 Apaloderma vittatum | reverse complement strand
ACCCAACGGGAGAGGAGACCAGCCTGGCTGAACAGAGAGCTTTGGCTGGAACTTAGGAACAAAAGGAGAGTTTATGGTCTCTGGAAGAGGGGGCAGGCAAATTATGAGGATTATAAACAACAAGTGAAGCTGTGCAGGGAGAAAATTAGAAAGGTCAAAGCCCACCTAGAGCTAAACATGATGTCCAGGGTTTAGCTAAAACCCAGTCCTATTTAGTGATTTTTACTTTTCAGTTTTAGTTTCTTCTAAAAGGCTGCACTTTCTGAAGTTAGCAGCATGTTTTCATAGGCAGTGCCTGCTACTAGCAGTGATTACATCTGATGTTTACAGTTCCTGTCTGGGACTGGTATGCACACAGGCTCTTGCTTATACTTATTCCTATAGTGACCAAGGCCACTGCTGGCTCTTTTGTGCCACGCTGGGGGTGCCAGGTAGTAAAGGGGGGTCACAAGGAAGTAAAAGGTTGCATGTCCGGGGTGTAATAGACAGGACAGGTGACCAATGAGAGTATTCCATCCCATATACATCATATTTAGTATAAATTGAGTGATCACAAGAGTTTCTGCCCTTTTT
>NW_009715674.1:0-254 GCF_000703405.1 Apaloderma vittatum | reverse complement strand
ATCGGACTATTATCTATAGTTGTATATAGTTCTTTACTTTTATCATTCCACTATTATTTTCTATTATTATTGTTTCATTAAAGCTGTAGTAGTTTTCTTTTTTTCTCTAACCCGAAAGTCTCTCTGCTTCATTCCCTTTTCCTTCCCATTTGGAGGGGGGAAGAGGGGGTTAGCGAGTGTCTGTCCGTGTTAGAGGCCGGCCCAGCCCTAACCCACATGGACGCTGTGGTGAAGAATAACAAGAAAAGATTCTA
>NW_009715673.1:0-36061 GCF_000703405.1 Apaloderma vittatum | reverse complement strand
CACCAAAATTCGGCTGAGCCAACCCAATACAGTAGGATAGTTTCAGTTATTAATTTTTTTCTTAGCCACAATGCCAGTATTAAGAGCATCTCGGAATCAGCAGAGCCTGCTGGTTTTGGAAAACCTGAATGTTACGTTTGCCTACCTCTGTTAAATGGGATTGGTTAGTCAGAGTGAAACACTTTATAAAATCTATGCTCTAGTTACACAGTACAGATGAATATGCCAGCACAATCTGCCTCAGTGTTCACGGATTGTTGCAACTGAAGGACAAAATGAATGGCAAAGGCTATAAACTCTTATTTATATATCTCAATAAGAGGCTTTCTTTTGGCTTCTTTCTGTCAGTCTGAAATACAAATTTCTCCCCCTCAAAGACGATGTCTTGCAGGGCACAAGCTTATATTATTTGATAGGTGTTCATAACCAATAAAACAATCACCCCCTAAATATCAAAATGCTTTTCATTAGGTCTTCTTAATGGATATTCTAAAGTTAATGGTTGTGTGCAGTTCTAAGATTGTTTTAAAACTTAATTTACCAAATATCGATGACATTTTTCAAATTACATTGATCAAATCTGTTATTTCTATGTGAACTTGAGGAAGGAGATCAGGTTTTGTATATTCCTACAGTATCCCTCAGCTCAGGATTGCAAAGCCTTCACCAACCTTGTACCCAGTTAATGAGTGTTAAAGCGGGAGCATTGTGAAGGGTAAATTACCTGAAGAGTCACAAGGCAAGTCAGCAGCAAATCCAGGTCTTCTGAGTTCCCTAGACCAAAATATTTCCCTTAATTCTCATGGGGAAACTAAAGAGCATACATATCAAACGTGTTGGCTATATCGTGCTTCATATGGTTTGTAAATTCATACAAAATTTACAAATGTATCAAAGTGTTATATATTAAACTCAGGTTTACGGTGAGTTAGTATTCCTTTTGCTAAACCCTGTGAAGTGAACCTCTCATTAGAAACTTAGTTATCTCCTCTTTCCAATCATGGAGTCAACTGTTGCTTTGCTAATGGAACTCATATACATTTTCCTAAATACTGAATAAGGAATTTCTAAATTATCTTCCAGAAACATGGGGTTTAGCAATCAGCTAGGAATCCGTCTCCTAGAATTTAACCATTTCTGACTTTCCTGATCTGTTTTGTTAGCTCAGTGGTTTGAGCGCGGTGCTGGCAACAAGAACCAACACCGAGGTCACGGGTTCAATCCCCGCTCGGTCCCCATGTGTTGCCTGGTCTAGTCGAGAGGTGGCGTCCCTGCCCATGACAGGGAGGTTGGACTAGATGATCTCTAAGGTCCCTTCCAGCCTAGGCCAGTCTAGGATTCTATGATTCTATGTGTAGTCAATCTCTCCTCAACTGAAATAAAAATTAGATATATCTCGTCAGACCAAACACTTTTTTAAAATGGCATTTAAATGAATAAGAGCAGAACTATTGTGTAGTGATGCTTTTTAAGGGGTTTGCGATAAACACTGTAGAGAGCCAGAGAGCACCATTAGTGCCAAATGGTGTGAGCCATAAGTTCTGCAGCACTTTGCAGCATCACACTAACATTTATCACTTGCATGTCCCCTTCGCTGTTTTTACAGATATTTTGCAAAAATGTGCCAATACATGCATAGGTTTCTTGTAAAAATGTGCTTATGTATGAATAATAAATTAGGTATTTTTTATTTTACATAATTCACTTTATTTCAGAGTATATTCTTGTACATTCTCAGTCAAAATTCCTATCCACCAAGTTAGTCAGGCATACATAAAAATTAATTTCAAGCCAAGATAATAAGATTTATTTTGAAACTACATCTAAAAACATTTGTTTCTGGCATGGTCACACATTTGTTTTCATGCTGTCAGTTTGGGTTTGACATGAAAATCTCACACACATACAGTTAGGCTTCAAATCTATTTTGTATTTTTCTTGCGTAACTTTTTTTTTAATGGTACATTCCTGTGAAACAGTTTGATTTCAACAGAACTGTATTTCTGCAACAATTAAAACATTGCCACCACATACCAAAATATTTTTTCCCTGTTCTGTTGGCTTCTCCAAGTACATTACCACATAAAGACTAAATTCTACTGTCTTTTCCCTCAGAACCTGGCTCTGTGAACTAGGCCTAGAACTGAGTCCGTGGGACTGAGCATGAGAAGCAAAATGTGATAACTCTCTATAAAGAGAGGGTGTTATGGGGTGTGAGATATGGTTACACAGCAACCATGAGACCTGTTCTGTTGGCTTCTCCAAGTACATTACCACATAAAGACTAAATTCTACTGTCTTTTCCCTCAGAACTTGGCTCTGTGAACTAGGACTAGAACTGAGTCTGTAGGACTGAGCATGAGAAGAAAAATGTGATAACTCTAGGATATGGTTACACTGCGACCATGAGACGAGCAGTGCTTTGGGAAGCTGGAAAGGCACAGTTTTGCCCTTGTGGGAACAAATGTGTGGAAGCTGCCACGAGGGAGAGAATTTTAATTCCCAAACCCTTAAGACTACAGGAAATGAACCAAAGCTGATCACAGTTCCAGAGGTCAGATCCATGCAGCTTTAACTTGGACACTCTGTGAAAACAGGAAAGATCTAACAGTGAAAACCTGAGAGTAGCCCAGTGGTGCCAATACACGTTCCATTGAACTGCTGTTACTCCTAAATCAGATTAAATTAATCTAGATATAGATCCACACTCCAGGTTCATGGATCACCCATGTAACAGAAAGTTTCTAGATAGAAGAAAAAATTAAAGCATTGTGGAAGGGAAGAGGAGAACATGTGGAAAGTAAAGTAACAGAAGTGAGTGAGAAAAGAGAAAATCACTGTGGAAGTAAAGGGTTAATAGAAATAAGCAGCAAATCTTGGACTGCAACCCCCATGCTGAAGCTTAGGCTACATTTTACATTTCTGGAATGTATCCTAATTTTTCAAAGTCAAATGGGGAGTGTTTCAGTCTAACTGCTATATCCACGCAAAAATCCAAACATAAAAAAGATACTGCACAACAAGAACTAAATTCTCCACTTTCTGAGTTCAATAGAAAATGGTTAAATTACAATTATTTCATTGAGCTCTATCTAATAGAATGCTGCTTTGAATTTTTTACCCTTTTTTTAAATTACAGTGCAAGAATTCAACATGTACATATATTCTTTTAGATATTTTTCATATACACACTTTTCCTATTCATATCAAAAGGAATTTATCAATCCAATAAATACAAACTTATATAATTTATGGCATGATCTCACCGGCAGGAGATAGAAATTATGTTCTATCCATCAAACTTTGTAATTTGATGCCACAACTGTCTAGTTTCCGGGAGCCCAATTTTTGAAAATACGTTTTTTTTCCTTTCTTTCTCTGTGAACACAGGGAATTGAGAGTCTCCTGCTCATTCAAATCTTTGCAGTTTATTCACACTTTTGCTGATTTTCTTGCCATTCATGTAACTGATTTTAGATACATGTGTGCCCCTGAGTTGGGCAGAGTGGGAAAGCTAAATTTCAGGATGCGGGAAAAAGCATTTCTAGTATAGAAGGTCACCAAATATAATCAGTTCTCAATTACCAGCAGGGGATTATCTGGGCTGTGGATTAACTGTGCCACCCTGAAAGGGACCCTGCTATATGATATATTCACTAAGTCTAGTGCAGAGCAGAGCCTTCTTCCCTGTCATGTAGCCTCTTGCTTCTGACCCAACAGTAAATTCTACAGAGAATATTTTCCCCCAACTTAATTTTCATACTTTTGTTAGTTGCACTTTTGTATTATTGAGTTATACTACTGCCTTGAGAGTCTATAATACATTTTGGAGATAACTGAATAACGTCCTGACAAGAAAATGTGTCCAGGCAGAACCGTGAGCCACCATGAGCCTTCTAGAAAATGCTAGGAGGACTTTGCAAGCTTTTAGAAAGAAACAGGGATATGGTCTGGTAGGATAAGAACACAGTTATCTGTGTCAGATTAGTTCTACATTCAAAAGCACAGAAGTGCTGTCAGGATCACAGCGAGTGTTAATATGGTTATAACCGTCTGTATGCCCCAAAGGTAAAAAGCATTTGCTTGCGGTGCACTGACACTTTCTTGAGGCATGTTCTTCCTTCTCGGTGCATAATTCTCACCAATTCGTTTTTTTCTTTGTAGCTTGCATCTGATTAAAAGATTTCATTCTGCCTAACAGTGTGTGAGCAGACCCCCAGGTATCACAAATCAGCACACTGACACTGAATGAACTACTGCAATGTACAGCCGAAAACTCATTTTTGGGATATTTTTTTTTCCAAGAAAGGAGAAGACTGAGTCATGTTACCCTGAAAGTGAGATTTTCCTTAATAATTATTATTCTTTTTTGCCTTAAGCATATAATTAAAAAATGCACCTTCTGAATTCCAGACATCTAACTCTTAATATGAATTTCGGTCAGATTTCTCCTTAATCTATCAGGATAGGTAAAAAGTGGAAATAATGAAGTCAAAATAGGTCTTAGATGTAGTTAGAATCAGAAGGAAAAACTGGAGTAGTCTCTATCACAAAGATATACCAGCAGTACCTAATTCTTATCCCTTCTCAGGGCTGAACTTGGTTAAAGCCAAGAATCATATATTTTAAGGTTTTTTTTCTAAAACAGAGTTCACCCATGAATCCGATACTTTGCATATAAAGTTGAAAGGCAGATTTACAAAATCATGTGAGTTACAGTCCTTAGTTTGACACTAATAGCCTTAATGCTGAAACCAAAATAAAATATCCCTAAAACTGGAAACGCTACTACATGGAGACCACTTCTGACCTAGTAACGGGTTTTTATGTTGTAAAGATTGTATCAGACAGAAACATACTGATCTAATATCTAGTTTGAAGAGCCATAAAATGTTCTTGCAAGTATGGGCAGAGAAAAATTTATACTGTGAGCATACCGAAAATTCCTGAATTATCTATGGCTTAGATATGAGTGTTCAGACATTATAAAATGGCTAAAAAAGAAAATTAAACAATAAAAGCTGTGTTCTCTGCCTCTTGGTGATAAGATTTATTTGCAGCTGAAGCAAGGATGATTCTTTAAGAGAGAAGAGGGGACTCTTATTTTTCCTCACACCCACCAGATCAATCCAAGCAACTGAATATCACACAGTCATAAACGAATAAAAACTTTCAAGTGCATATCAGTAACTTCTTCAGTTTAACAAGGGGTTTTAAGAATAACAACCATTGGCAGTTTTATAGGGTTTTTTCTTACTAAAAGGCAGCTTGCTTTATGCTAGGTATAAGCTGTTATGTTCATTAAGAAGAGGGATTTTAAAAACCCATTGCTAGTTCTGGACAGAAATATCATTGTACATATATAGATTTGTGTGATATCTATTTAAAAATACATCTATAGCATAACATATAAAATATATGTCTAAAAATATGAGATCGTTCACATGTACGCAAGCTCTGTGTCCAGTCTTGCAATCCTGAAGTCAAAGGAAAATTTTGACAGTGCATAAGCTCTGTGGCTGCATATGGAAAAACAAAATTGCACATATTTTGTCTACAAAATTTCTTTCACTAAGTGTACTTCAGAAAAATCTTTAAACACCTCTATTCTACTTCAGAACATGTCAGGAGCCAAGAAGTGGTTTCCAGACCGAACCAGCAATGTTCTGAACCTTGCCAGATACGTACTCAGCAAGTGTCTCGCTGAATCAGGGGGTAGGCCAATAACAAAGATTTGTTCAGCAATAACCACACTGAATAGGCAGAATTGCACCAGTGTAAGAGTGTAAAATATGTCTGATTTCTAAATAATAATTTTTAATTTAAGTAGGATCATAATTTATGTTTGCATTTCGTATGTTTATATTTTACGGTATGCCAAATATGCTGTCTCATGAAAAGTAAAGGTACGTTCTCTCTTGTTCCAACACCTCAGTAATTAAAAGATAAACTAATAAATTACAGCATACAAAAAGTTTTATTCTTACTCTTTGTTTAGTCAAAATTTATTGTTATTAAGTGCCATAAACCTCTGTCATATTACAGCTACAAGAAGAGAAGAAAGTTTTTACTCGAAAGCCAAAGGTAGAAGCTAAATATATTTTTCCTTGTGTCTCTAGTGATCACTTTCTGTTGATATTGGTTAGCAGGAGGAAAACAGCAGAGAAAAAGTCTTTAATTTCATGCCAGCACTGTTTATTTTGCAGTGGGTCTACAACTTTCGTGAAGACTGAAAGTATAAAAGTGGAGTGGACTCAATGAACTGAAGAATGCAGTAGGAGGGGAGGTAAGACGAGCTCTAAAACTAATTGGTGTCCAACATGTTTTGGACTGCATTTAATTTTCTTGAGGGGAAGAGAGGTCAAGAATGGAATGAAGTCAATGAGAATAGGAATAAGAAAGTGGAAAGCAAAATGGCCAGCATTAAAAGGTCAGCGAATATCCCAGGGACAGGAAATGAACTTTAAACAAAAGTATAAGGTAGTATTTCTATCCACGTTTGGGAGTTGTTAAAATTAGTATTAAAAGAAGGAAACTCAAATAACCAGATGTTTCTTGCATGAAAGCTTGTTTTAGTCTGCTTTCAATTTATTGGAGGCCTTAGCAAGAACGAAATTTCGTGTGCTACGCAATTAGGAAATGAGTATTTCAGCACAGTGCTAATGTTATTTAAATATTTTAAAAGACTTCGATATTTTACACTGACTTGCTTCCTGCTACACTTTTATAGCCTTTCTCTTGGAAGAAAACTCCATCCCGAATTGGGAAAATAGACAGAATTTAGCCACAGCAGTCAGCCTGCCAGCAACCAGCTAAACACAGACACTTTACAGTCCACCTTAAGAGACCTAGGCTATATGCATAAATTCATATATGACCTGTAAAGTCATCAGTTCAGTGTATTTTAAATTATCTTATTTAGAGCATCAACATTTTTCCACAAAGAAACAGTGTTTCATTCAAAATCTTTTCTGCCACTGAAGTTTTGGCTAAAATTAAATCCAGGGGGGTTATGTCTGTTCCTGGTTCATTTGTGTGCAAATCAGAAAGCAAGAATCTTTTCCCAGGAGATTTAGGTTTCCAACCGAAGCCCACTAGCTTTAGCAAGAATCTTTGCTTTTTGACTTAAACGGGCTTTCAGTCAGGATCTTTGTACTTGGACCTGACTGGACAGCAAATTATTTTCTGCTCTAGAATTTGTTTAATTCAAAATAGCCACTATGTTTATCACTTGTGCAGCTCCACTTTTCTCTTTCCACCCCAGTGCAGCGAGGAATTGAATAATACGCTGAAATTGTACAGAGTAACTCCACTGAAGGCACTTTACTGGTAGTGGCAAAAATGGCAGTGAACGGGCTGCCAAGAAGGCCAGAAGAAGGAGTCCTAGGGCATAAGGGACACGCTATAGGTGGCATTTGGGAAACTGCAGCACAGCTCCCTCTGCCATGCCTGTAAAATATAGGATGCTGCCAAAGCAGCTTCAGCTGTTGGAATTCTAAGAATACTTTGGAGTACAACCCCTCAATGCAGAAAACACTCGCCTTTTAAAATCAATTCTGAACTGTGTCTCCTTTTACTCAGGCAAAATTTGAGAACATGATGTCAGTTATAAATACATCCCTATTTTCAAGTGAAACTTTGATTTCTTTTCCTTTTGCTGAGTATAAATCTCATGCCAATGGGTCTGAAACCATATAAAGGCTTTGAAAACATAATATCATGCTTCCTATAAAAATTTAAATTACATTAGTCCTAAAAACTCGGTGTCAGGATTCCAAAGTCCATTTACTATTTAGTATGAGCTCATGGAGTGACCTCATAGGGTGAGCAAAGTAATTTGTTATCTTTTCTGTTTGAGACATTTCTGATAATACTTCAAAACTACGAAGATAACAACAGGTACTATATCCAAAGACCATGTTTATATTCACATTGCATCTTGGAGATTTTCCAGGGAATTTTATGGAAGTGTTTTTGTGGAAACTTGGAGAAGCTTACCATTAAGGATTAGTAACTCCTATGTATCCGTGATGCCTTAGTAATTTTTTTTTACTTTTTTAACCTAATGTAACAGACATACGAAGCATCTGAACATGAATACCCCTCCACTAGATTATCTCCTGTGCTTTGCAAGGCAAAATAAGGGAGGCTTACCCTTCAGTCATAGCTGAAGCAAATACTTTGTAAAAGGGAGGAAGAACGTGATATTCAGTAAGAAACTGCTGAGAGATTTTTCTAAAAAGCATAAAAGGATTACAGGTAGCTAAAAAAAGAGAGAACTTTGGACAAATATTCCCTGCATAGACCTGAAGAACAAAATGGTGCATGTATTTATGGCTCTGAGTTAGTGGAATGTCATTTGACTCCTTTCCCTCTTCCCTTTTCCCTCTTCCTTTCCTTTTTTCCCTTTTTTTTTTCCCTCTTTATTGACCAAGTTAAAGGCTTGCAAAACTTCACAAGTTGCCAAAATGCAAGTTGTCCTTGGGACTGCTATCTGCCCTCAAATGCCCCCTGAAGTCTCTTCTCAAATGTAAATCTCTCATGTGTTTGGATCGTTCCTACTGCTATCTAACCCACATATGGCACTGAGAATGAAAGCTGGACAGATCACTCCTCCTAGAGCCACAGTGGGAGAAAAAATGTCTAGATTTTATTTAATTTGTATTATGCTTAAGAACATCATGGAGTTTTATTGCTCTACTATATATTCATGTTTAAGCAAGAAGAAAAGTTAAGAGCAATGATTTTAAAACACTAAAGAGATATCTCCCCACCTAGCATATGCATCTTGCTCAGTGAGGACTAAGAAACCTCAAAGACTAATCTCTCATTAATACAGGAGATGTTCACAGAATGCCTGCCAGAACTGGGAAGTCAAGTTTAGATGGAAACTTGGCATGGAGTTACTGGCTTGTCCCTTTGAGGGTTGAGAAGGAAAGGAAAAGAAAAAACAGTGAATAAAACTGTGTTTGCATGCATGTACATACAAGAAGACTTTTTAACTTCATTTTCTCATTAGACAACAGTGAAACTGTAAAGATTCCATGTGTGTTCTTATAAACTGTGCTTTTCACACATCTTTTGTTAAACACATGGAATGTTAGCTGAAAGGGCTTATCTTAAAAATCAGCAGGGTAGCTGGAATGCAATTTTACAAAACCTGGCCATCTTTCAACAAGAGTGGGTGGATTTTCAATGCAGCAAATGTTTGTGTATTAAAAAGTATTTGCCATGGTGACAAAGCTTGGAGAAACATCCCATTAGCCACAGACGGGAAGCCGTTGCAGATTGTTCTGATTATCCGTGCCCAAAACTTAGTCTGGCTCTGTTTATATGGCATTTCCCGATTAGAAAAAAATAAAATTCAACATACCCCTAAAACCTAAGCAAACTGTTTGCACTTACTTACACATGCCTTGTGCTGTATTTTCTGGCTCATATTCAACACATGATTAGATTCTTACTTTCCTGGAACTTAAAACATGTGCTTACAGCTAAGCATATGCTTAAATGTTCTGCTGCACTGGGACCTAAGAGGATGTTCCTGTATTCCTGGTACCTCCAGGACTCCCTGAGAAACAAATAGGAATTTTGGAGCATAAAGGCCTATAGCTCAGTAGAGAGATGAGTAAAACAAGTTGATAAGGGTTTGTGGTGAGGGATTGCGTGAGGGAGCGCAGGAGAGCGTGTGGGCATACTTCTTGTGTGTGTACAAATATGTTATCTGTCTGGGACAGCTGCATTTATCATGGTCCCAAGATGTTGAAGGAAGAGAATTTTGTGTTATATCATCGTGATTTTGGTATAGAAACCCGGAGCAAAGAGTTAGCTGCTAGGGCACTGCCATTGTGTCACTGTCCTATGTTCATACAACATTACACTTCAAAGATCAACAGTTTGGGATGTTATACTCAGAATATCATATCTGAGCGGAAAGTTTGAAGTTTCCTTCAGTAGAAACACAAAGTTCTCATTTCTGCTTCTCTAGAATAGCGAGATATTGAGCTCGTGGAAGTTACAACTGTCACCTGGCATGGTGAAAGGAAAGAATAATCACCATATCAAATGGTACTCACTGGAAAATGCTCAATTAATTAATAATAATGCTCAAATAATGCTCTAATTAATACGTGCATGCAGAGTGGTCTCCCTGTGGAATCATTAGAGATGAGGGAAAATAATTATAAGTCAAAACCAACTTGGAATACCTCTAAGTGCCCAAACAAGATGTGAACTCTGCAGGTTTGATACCCTTGGCTCATATGTAAAAATCAGAGTAGTATTAAAACATTCCAAAAGAAGTGTGAATACTTAGGAGTGAAAGGGCTGCAAACACAATAGAAACCACACAAAACACAATAGAAACCACAGGAAGTCCAGTCTCTTGAAACACAACTCAACAGACATTTTTAATATCACATATACAGAGGTTCTTCTGCTAATATTCCTGCAAGAACTAAATTGAATAATGGACTCAAATAGCTGAAAGAGTCTGTGCTACCTCTTCTATTCCTTCTGGAACATTCAGCCAGAGGCATAACCTGGGAAGCTTGAAATGGACCCATTCTACTCCTTTTTTCAGAAACAATGTTTATAGGCAAATGATCTTTTATGTGCTGGAATGAATGACTATGCTATAAAACTAAGTATCCTACAGAACAGTGCTTTGAAGTTATACTCGGCTACCCAAGGTAGATGACAGACAGTGTCAGGAAAAGGGATAAAAAAGCTTAAAGGTCATAGTAAGGTCACAACAAATAGGTCACAGCAAATTAATCCTTATCATCTGACCAGCGTGGAGCAAGAAAAGGGCAGTGTTCAAGCTCAAATGTGCTAAAATTTAGTGGAAACGTATAAAACAATTAGTCACGACACTGACTGCTTTCTTCTCTTCAGTTGCGCTATATACAAGTTCCCAGTTGCTGGATATACAAGTTCCCCTTCTGGATAAATGTAAATATAATTTTAAAATACTCTACTTAATGATCTCTATATCCAGAAAGTGCTTTTTCATCACAGATAAGTTTAGCTTGTCATTTTTTACTCAAGTGCAAGTTTGGCCTGAATAAGAAACATAGCATAACTGAAAATATGTTATTTTTTCAGTGTTAATTTTCAACTGAATTATTGCTTATTTTTAAAATTGAGGTCAAAATTGTGCCATGCTAAGAATCATAGAATCATAGAATCATAGACTGGCCTAGGCTGGAAGGGACCTTAGAGATCATCTAGTCCAACCTCCCTGTCATGGGCAGGGATGCCACCTCTCGACTAGACCGGGCAACACATGGGCCCAATATGATCACAGTTAACATTGGCTTTTGATAAGAAAAAATGCAAGAGATTCTAAACTTTTCAGAACTCCTTACAGCTTAAACCAATACTGATAAAATATTGCCAGAGTAAGGTTATAAATTTTAATCAAAATGCACAGCAAATTCTTTATATAGTTTTGAAAAAATCTAACAAAATGTTTATTCAGAATATTAGAATATCCTGACACTATTTTGTAACCTTGCACATCCATCCCTACTTGCTGCTATCAATGTACTTAGATGTACAAAGCTAAGAACATGCATTCCCTAGATTATACAAATTACGCTCTTTAGAAACAGCATAAAGGAAATATAATTCCTAAAAATATTTGTACCTTAGCTTAAACTACCCAAAACTGAATCTGCAAGTTACCAAGGCTGTAAAGCTTTTGGAATTGGAGGGAATTGTCATCAGAGTCCTCCTTTTTGACCATACCATCCTCTGCTCTCCCCAACACTCTTTTCTGATCATGCCCACCAGCTGTGAAGGAAAGAAGGTTTTTTCCCACCACTCCCATCTCTCCTAGGTCCTTGGGGGGCAGGTGGGACTCAGTCTAAGTAAGCTGGAGTGGAACAACAGCTCGGGGTAAAGCTGGGAGCCCTACTATGCCAGAGCTTACTCTGCTGTGTTGCACACTGCTCCCTCCCCTGCACTTGGCATCCCACGCACGACCTCCTCCGAGCTGCGCATGCCTTTTCCTTCGCTCCCTTTCAGTCAGCCCTCTCAGTTCATGAACAACTGTTCTCTACCATTTTCTTATCTGAGGCATACCTCTACGTCTTAGGAATACCTCAATGGCAGGCCTACATCTCTTGATGCTTCTTACAACGTCCACCTAGCAGAATGTAATACTCAAAATCCTTTCTACGCTTAACAAGTACAAAATTAAGTTCTTATTAGGCATTAAATTATTCGTTATTACTAAAACCTTCCTTAAGATTAACCAGAAGTGATTACTCCATGATCTCTTAAGACGTGCCAGTCTGGAGGAACTAGTCTGGGGGCCCTGACACCTACAACGGTTTGCATGCTTTCAAACTGGCTTCTACCACATCTGCTGCTGCCCACCGCAGAGCTCTGAACGGGACAGAAGTCTGAGACCAGTGAAAAGAGGAAGAGTAAATAGAACAGCAGGCACACGTAGTTCACATTCCGAGGAAAAAGACACGTAAGCATGGGATAAGGATGCACAACCATGAAGGGACGTTAAAAAGGCATTCATGTAGCAAACGTCCATGACCAACCTGATCAATTACCTGTATAACTCTTCCTCTCCAACACTGAATTCCAGACTAACAACTATGCTTTTTGCGTAATGTACCTCCTACAGCTTGTGCGTATCCCATAAAAGAAGAGAGTTTACACCATTTGTATTACACATTCCTGTAATACAAATTATCAGCTGAAATCTACAGCAAATCTCTCACTGGCTGAAGAAGGAGCAGACTAGGTCAAACTTTTAAGTAAATGTGAAGGCAAATTACCTTCGGAAAAAAACAACCACCCCCCAAAAAACATCAATTCAATAAAATCAGGAATACTGCTTTAAGATTCTAGCATTCCAGAGTGATATTAGAACTTAATTTGTTTTCTGAGAAGAAATTTACATTTATCATGTCTCTGTGATGTTTTATATCTGCCAAAATAAAACAGCATAAGAGGCTGCATACCGGGAAGTGATAACTTGTGGTGTCACATTTCAGTATATAGAGTCTTAAATATTTATGTGCAAAAGTAATTTAGCTATGAGCCTGTTTCCTGTTTTAAACCAGATGCCATTGCATAGGCTAAAAATATTTAAGAAAAAGTCTAGAATGATAAAGGATTTAATTTGTAAACCTGCTCTGTACATGGTGTCAAAGGAAAATCCTACGGACTTTTGAAAAAGGAACCAGCTAGCCCTGTGTGTGCCTAAGCCTTGATACATAGATAAATACGTAATTTCTGTGCATTTGCACAGTGATATAAGAGCTTTCAATACAAAGAATGATTTGCATTTACAATAGTTGGATTTCCCTGAAAATCAAGTATTCATACTTTCTCCTTGGAAAGTTTTTGTTGTTCTGGGGGGTTTTTTTGTTGAAACTGTAATCAAAAAGGAAAGCAGAAACACATTTAATCACAGATTAGAACATCCCTTGCAGCTCTCAACTCCTGGCAGGTGCTGCAATAAAGAATTAAAAAAAAAAAAAAAGTTAATCATGACCATAAAATGAGCATGTTATTAGAGCACTGGAGTTTGCTGTATGATATTGAATTGGAGCAGGTTAAATCTCCGCATAGAAAATATATGTCTAATTTCAAATGCACAGAAATTAGTTTTAATGATCAGTTCAAAGAATGTGAAATCTGTCACTAACCAAAACTAAAAATAGCTGTTTTATTCTTCTGTATTTCAGTATGTCCCTTGCATTGGGACAAATAAATCTGAAAATCAAAACCATGAGATAGGGCCCAGAAGACACTTCACAGCTCAGGTAAACTATTTACAATAAATAAAAGCCATCACATTGCACATAACTGTGCATACACTCTGATGACACTTCTATTTTCAACTACAGTTAACTGCAATGGGTGTAAAGAGAGGCAACAAGCCACAACTAAGGAATACATAACATGGGATGATATGACATTAGGACGTTAAGGCACTGCCTAGATCAACACTATCAACACTTCCACTTATCTTATGAGCTGCCTTTTTTTTTTTTTCCCGGCCTAAGTATTTGTACCCTTGCAGCTTCCTATTCTCCATATTCTGCAGCCAGTTCAGCAACTACACATTTCTGACAGGAACAAGAAACTCCACATACACTCCTCTCACCTGCCATCCCCACAATCTCAGGCGGTCATTCTGCATACTGTGCTACTGGGAGAAAACAAGGTATTGCCTGCCCTTGTTGGTGTGATGAGATTTCCTCAGCCTACTGCTATTTTTGTCCCCCTTACCAGTACACCTCAAACTCATATTCACACACCTGCAATCCTGGGTTACCTACAAATGTTCCCTTCATAGATGTCATACAGGCCACTCACCTGAAGGAGGGAAGGACGACCACAATTCACTTTGATCCTATTGTATTTATAAATCTTTCCTGAAATTAGATGTTATTTCTAGGACATTTTTAGAGGCACTGTATGCACTGACCAGCTGTCAGCTCACAAACGTTTATTACCACTGCCATACCCTGCTGGCTGACTTGCTGAAACCAAACTGGCTTGCAATGCACCAACAACGGCTGAGGGAGCCAGAGACGTGAGCGCAGTCTCACCCCTTCAATGCCAGTGCTGCTTCCCCTGAAAGTTGGCTCTGAAATGGAAGATAGAACAAGTTTTTCACATAGTTTCATGTAGAAACTCTGCAGCCAGTTTTGATCATCCTGTATTTGTATGCACCCCTAGAATGGTGTGCTTTTATCAACACAACTGTCGAGGCCTCCGGAAGTCAAGTGACCTTTGTGTCCTCCCCTCTTCTGCAACAAGAAATATCTCCATACCATAAGAATCTCTAAACAGTTCCCTCAATGTCTACTTTGCTGTATAAACAACTCCTTTGAAAGCAACAGCAATTAAGGGAAAAGATTTGTGGCTTTCTCCTTCATTAGACTACAGCAAGAAGGCTGCTTCAAAAAAGTGTGTTGACTAACCAAGCCACTTCTGCACAGGCTTGTTTAGGTTGACGAGCTCCCCTCTGAATCAATTTGTAAGGCTGCTCCATTCGGCAAAGTGCCAAGAAAATCCCAGAAATCCTAAAGCCAAATAGGCCTGGGTTGAATACCACCGGACCTACGGCGGGCTTGCAATTTTTTTGTCCTTTGTTTTTTTAGTGTATCTGGGGCATGCAATACGTGATCCTCAGCAACCTGAAATCTTGGAAGCAAACTGAGTAACATGTGCCTGCCAAGTTACAGTACAGTGCAGTGTTTATACATGTCATATAAATCTGATTTATATAATTAGACCAATAGAAGTTTCTGCACATGGGCAAGCCTTAATCAGTTTTCTCTCCAGACGTTTGGCCTTCCAAATGAAGATTACAGTAAGAGAGCTCCTATGATTAGCTCGTACAGAATATAGTGCATAGAGCTTGCTAGTGTTCAACAGAAGTGCAGAGAAGTTTTAGTATTTTTTATTCAACTAGTTTACTATTTCACTGTCTGCAAACACTGAAACAGCAGAAGGTCTAGTACACTCAAAAAACAAAGGTAGCAGTTCCCATGTAATTTAATTTTAAAGCATTTTGAGTCACTCTTCTTAATTTTTAAAATATTTTCATTAAACAACAGTGTGTGCATGCCTCAAGAGAAAATACTTTTTTCCTCACACTGCACAATGAACCAATTCTTTCAATCTAAAAAAGCAGCAATACTTTTCTCCTAAAAATAAACATTTTTATTCCCTTTTACAAATAGGAGACTAAAGGATGGAGGAAATCTGAAGATTCCTGAACCCTGATTTTGAGTCTGAGTAAAATGTTTTAATAACAAAGCCATCTTCTCATTTAAAAGTTGTTGTGTCTTTTAAAACTAAGCACTCCATAACCATCAAGAAAATGCCTGGTCAGTAGCAGATGTGGAAGAAAGGAAAAGGGGATTACAGAGAGCAGGAGCACAAACATTTGCTTTACTCAGAGCAGATGGGTAGGAGTTTAGAAAGATTTTTCAATTCTAAGGCCATAATGAAGGTCATAAAATGGTAAAACAGTACAGATTTTCTTGAAACTTCCAAGTCAGAAAGCATTTGCCTTCCTTGGTCTATCCTGTAGACTGTAATCTTGTAAGCAGTAAGTCATTCCTGTAAGTGCACTGCCCATTGCAAAACCAGACTGCACAGAACTTTTCTAAGAAGTTGTTAAAAATAATGCAAATAATCATATCCAGAGGGAAGAAAATAATATGAAAAGCTCACACAGCGGATTTGTCTCCGCTTATACAGTATTTCCGAAATAAGAAATTCTTAGTGAAAATAAATCATATCTTATTCTGAGAGGTGATGCTGCAATAGACACTGCTCTGCGCCTTTTCACGTGTGATCAGAATTTAACAACAGCTCACCATGTTATGGCTCTTTCTTGCACTTCAGTGAATTTCTGAGCATTAGCCTCTTCTACAGAACTGCTACTGAACCACACAAATATTTAATCAGCCACTAAAGACCCTTAGAAAGAAATATTTACAGGCAGTGTTTTCATTTTTATTCATAGCACTAGAGAAACAAGGGGGAACATGTTTCTGCAGCATCCTTCAGCTTGATACAATTGAGTTCTCACTACTTATTCTTGAATGTAAGGGAAGATTTAAAGACTAGACTATAAGATTTTACAAGTTGTAATAAGAAGGATTTTATTTTTCTGTCTTCTATTCAGGCAAATGTCTATTAAAGGCGGTGGTGAGTATACTTTTTTTCTGAATAATGATAGCAATTGCCATTTCAACTGTCTATACTTTGCTTTTATGCATGTATCCAATTACAGCATTAAAAAGAGCTAATATAGAATGGAATAGCATGTAATGAAGAGATTAAATATCTTCGAAAAAGATCATGCATTTTAGTTCTCAATATGTGCATCTGAAAATCAGAACATCCTCATCATGGAACAGTAGATATTAATTTAAACTATACTCTTCTTTGTACATCTGAGATTTAAATCTGGACTTGGTTCAGCTCAGATCTCAGTAAACTCTGAGCATCATTTTAGTTTGTGAAGACCTGGGGAAGAAGAAAAAGATAAAAAGACACACTAACTAGACTCAAAACAAGTTATTCTTAAGTATATTGTAAATAACTAAAGTGAACCTAGCTGTTTAGAGTGTAAAGAAATTTTGTGTAAAGAAATTTTGAACGTATGTTGGAATGTTGCCTGAAAATCCTGAAAGATCCAAGAGATTTGATCTGTGAAGGGAGAAGAAAGAGGCAAAGTCAAAAGCCATTACCAACAGTAAAGATTCAAAAAATTAAAGCAGAAGAAAAACACTGAGAAAAAAATGAGCATGATTGCCTGATTAAAATAAATGGTGAGTTTATATTAGTTTTTAATTGCTTCCAGACAAATGCCTTACAGTATATCCTTTAAAGTAATCACAACTGTCGGAAAATATCATTATACCTATTGGTCTTTACAGCACATATTGAGAACTTCACCAACTAACATTAGGGTTGCTACAGAATGAGAAAAATATCAGTAAAGCAAACCATATATTGTACAGTTAACCCTCAAAAACCCTAAAAATGTTTTGCCAAAGATAAGTTATGATCACATAGAGTACAAAAAGGTTCTGTCAACAAAGAGGTTAAACTACAATAGTCCCAACAAACAACAAACTTTGGTTTGCAGCACTCGGAACAGCAATACAAGGGTAGCACTTAGTCCATGATTTTCCATTCTAGATGAACTGGGAGCACTGTGTGACCAGCAATGCTGGACAGACTCGCAGTGAGGGAAATTGGGCAAGAGGAAAACTCTAGTAAAATGTTTTAAAGTATTCCTAAGGCATAACAGCTTTTTCTTTAATTATATGCCTATAAACCATAGAATCATAGAAATATCAAGGCTGGAAAGGATCTCAAGATCATCAAGTCCAACCTACAGCCCTACACCACTCCAACACTAAAACATCTCCTGAAGTGCCACCTCCAGCTGTTTTTTAAACATATCCAGGGATGGTGACTCCACCACCTCCCTCGGCAACCCATTCCAACGCTTCACCACACCATGACATCCTTCAAGGGAGTCATTACAAATTTATCAGCTGAAGACAAAGCGAACATGATTGCAGGTGAAGTTCACACAAGAATGTAGGCAGGATTTGTGGATTTAATTTAATCTAGGATTGCTGTGTCTCTTCAGGACGCGGTTCAGAAGGAGGTAAGGAAAGAAGGTGTTTCAAGACCTTTTTTTTAGACACAGTTTGTTCCAGGGGCAGAAATAGTGCCTGCTTCACTTCAACAAATACACAAAGCAAACATTTATGTTGAATAAGAACTTCAGTCCTGTTCCCCTGCTGCCATTTGCTCTAGAAAATTTCTTCTGCATTTAAATAATGATGGTGGGGGTTGTTTTCCTTAGGAACAGGTTTAAAATTCTAGAGTTGTTACAGTTGCTGATAAGGACCTGTTTTAAGAACAGTGGTTCTATTATTTATTTATTTCTGAAATATCTTCATTTTATTTTGGCTCATTTTTTCTAAAAAGAATTATTTCATTTATTTGCACATTTGATGAGTGAGACAGGTACCACAGACATAGGGCTCAAAAGTTTTTTGGTAATTACCCTTATGAATAGGGACTTGGAATTCTTAATGGTAAGATAATCATTAGAAAAATTAGTAACTGGAAGAGGTCAAGCCACAGTATTACATTTTAAAAAGTCAATGTCTTAACATGGTGCAGACATTTTCTGGGAAAAAAGAGTGCTTTGGTGAAGCTTGGCATTTCATGGTAAATTAAAATGCAGTACCACATCTGTTAGTGCTCTATGCCACAAAAATATGGGCAGATATAAAAGGCAATCAGTCAACACCACTCAGTCTGAACTTGTATTTTGCAGCAATAATCCTTATGTAGACATTTCTTCGGCATCACTGGTTCAGCATATCTAAGCTGCTTTAGTTCTCCAAGTTCACCAGTTTAGCCCATACAATTTTTGGGGCTCAAAGCAGAAGTGTGTGAGACTAAACAGTCCAACACTAACTAGTCAGACTGAGCATTTTAAAATATTTTTGAAGTGATGCTTTAGAAAACGCCTGGATTCCAAGGTTCAAGTAGATGTGAAAACATCTGTTGAGAATAGACAGCAGCACTTTACTCTCCATTTAAATTTTTCTCAAAATCAAACAGTGTTTGTACACTTCTAAAAAACCAGTGTGGTCATAGAATCATCATAGAATCTTAGAATGGTTTGGGTTAGAAGAGACCTTAAAGACCATCTAGTTCCAACCCCCCTGCCATGGGCAGAGGCACCTCCCACTAGACCAGGTTGCCCAAAGTCCCATCCAACCTGGTCTTGAACACCTCCAGGGATGAGGCATCCACAACTTCTCTGGGCAACCTGTTCCAATGTCTCACCACTCTCAGATTAAAGAATTTCTTCCTAATGGCTGATCTAAATCTACTTTCTTTCAATTTAAAACCATTACAACTTGTCCTATCACTACACTCCCTGATAAAAGAATCCTTTGCTGTAGGCCCCTTCTAAGTACTGGAAGGCCACTACACTGTCTCCACAGACACTTCTCCAGACAGAAGAGCCCCAACTCTCTCAGCTCGTCCTCTTATGGAGTGATCCACCCACTGATCATCTTTGTGGCCTTCCTCTGGGCTCACTCCAACAGGTCTCTGTCCTTCTCATGCTGGAGGCTGCAGAGCTGAATGCAGTACTGCAGGTGAAGCCTCATGAGTAGAGGGAGAGAAGCATCTCCTTTGACCTTTGGATGCAGCCCAGGATACAGTTGGCTTTCTGGGCTGTGAGAGCATGCATTGCTGGCTCATATTCAGTTTTTCATGCACCAGCACCTCAAGCACTTCGCTGCAGGGCTGCTCTCAATCCTCTCATCGCTCAGCCTGAATCTGACCCACATGCAGGACCTTGCACTTGGCCTTTTTGAACTTTGTGAGGTTTTCATGGGCCCACATGTCAAGGTCCCTCTGGATGACATCCCCTCCCTCCAGTGTGCTGACCACATCACACAGCTTGGTGTCATCAGCAAACTTGCTGAGCGTTTACTCGTGTACGTCTAGAGCCCCCTGAGTTCAGTACATAGATTACCACGACCTTCAGCAGAATGCTCTTCTGGCTGTTTGTAACCACTAGAGATTTTGAAAGAAAACTGGTCAAACTCGTTGAACTTCGCATGACAAATAAGAAGTATGTTCTTATGCCAGAACAAAACTAAAATGCCCTATAGAAGAGTGTGAAATAGCTGGTCGGTTAAAGCAACTTTGTGAGAAACTCTGTACTTACTAGTACTTTAGCACAAACTGACTTTTCATCCACTGTCTGCCCTTCAGAAAGTTACTCTATTTGGCTTTTCTTAGTTATAATCAGAACTGTTCTATGTTTCTCTAATTACAAACACATTTCATTCTCCATGCAATATACCTAAGTATGCAGCAACCATCTTCTTGCCAAAGCTTTCTGGCATTTTTATTCCAGTTAGAATCCAAATCCACGTTTTTCTGTAAGAAAAGCTGTAAGAAAGACTGTAAACAGGATAATTATGTAGTAATACAATTTTAATGCAAGTTTTACTTGCACATTATTTTGAATGCATACTTTTTTACTTCCTAATGAGTTATGGAGATGCGATACTATTGTTCCTGAAGCACATATGTGTTTTCATTAATGCAAATTGCAAGAATTCTGCAAGAGATTTTTAACAGAAAGTATAAGGAAGATAAAAAGAAGTGCATAACGTCACAAAAGTTACTCACAATCATTGTAATGGTATAAAATCTCTAATCTATGTCAATTTACGTGGCCTCCTTTACTTCACCCTCTGGGATACTTCTGGAAGGGAACCAGCCAACCAGAACCCCCCTAAGGAATGGAGTCTCATTTTCTGTGTCCTTTACAGGGGCCACAAGCACCTCATGTCAGAAGACTATTTTTAGAGTTTTGGAAATTATTCATGAATGTATTTTCAATAGATGAGTTAAGTCAGAACTCAATCAATAACCGTATCCAATTTTTTATATTTGGAATAAAACCCTCCAGTGACATGTTAGAACCGAGGACTTTTTTTTTGCCACAAATTTCCTGGGAGAGTTTTGTAGTCCTAAACAGAGCTTAAATAGAAGTTAGTGGAAAAGTAGTTGGAGGCTTTTGTGTTTTCTGCTTCTTTTGCAAGCTATTAAAATACTGATTCATAGAAAGAGAATAAGTCTTGATTGTTACTTTAAGCATTGCTCATAAAATGAAACTTACTGAGTGTTTTCATTCATGTATCATTTTAAACACTTATTTACATATTAAATAGAGATAGTGAACTGAATGAACTTCTCATTATCTATTCCATTTGAAAAGAGAAAAACACAGTAAAACACACTTAAATGTGCATTGTTCAAAGTTGTAAACCAACAGCTTAAAAGCTTTAGCTCAAATTTTGAAATAATATACTTTCAAAACCTTTAGACTTTCAAGGGCAAAATTTAAGAGAGGATTGTACCCTTTCCTGGTTCTTGGTGAAGAATACCTGAGAAATAATTTTAGGTGAAAAGTTCTGAACAATGTAGTTCCTCCTTACAGCTCACAGAATGAGAAATGTAGGCGGTTTTGAGCAAGTTTATCATGTCCTCAGCTGTTCTAATGCCCGGCCCATTCTCCTTGGGTCTGTGCTCCTACCTACTAATAAACATCCTCCTTTTGTTCAAGTGGGTAGATGGCCTTTGCCTTTGAAGTGAAATGATCTGAATTACATTCCCACCCCAGGCATTAAGTGTCTGGAAGCTCTGGTGTATAACCTAATGACAAATACTACGTTACTGGATAGCCTTTGTGTTAACTAATAACTGAAAGACTCCTCAAGGATCAAAGCAGTACTGTCTTGTTTCCATTAAAGCATTTCCCAAGAGCAATGATCAGTGGTTTTTCTTTTCCTAAACAAGCCACGATTATAGTCGAAGTTCTCTGTTTCTTCTGCTAAATACAGTTTTGCATATAGATTAATTACTATTTGTATTTTGTCAGAAAAGCACTCACAGGGCTATCCCTCATGCTGCCCGGATTAACTGCTTCTGCACACATTTAGAGCTTTAAAATTAGTTTAGGTGTTTATGCATTCTATTTAAATTATGCAGTGATTGCCCATCAGTGAAATGAATTGTTCATACCAGCATTAGCAGAAAGTAATATCATATCAGCAAGTAGCAGAAAACTTACTAAGAAGTGACTGCATTCCTATACAATTTTAAACAGCGTTCATCCATCTTTATTAATTATATATGTTGACTAAGAGATCTCACATTATTTTCTCTCTTCCACTTGAAGGAAGATAAATAGAATATTCTAACCTCCGAGAGAAAAAAAAATTAAAATATTCATTTTCTTTTATCTTGATCCAAGACAGTAAATGTTGAAAAACTGTAGAGGAAGATGTAGCTTTACGTACGAAACTATGTAGGAATGGATCTGGAGCCACTAGCATCTCTCCAACAATACATGTATTGATGTCACAAGGCTGTTTTTCAAATGTTATTCCAATCTATTCTGCTTGTGTACGCGTGGCAACACACCCCACAGAAGGATACATGGGGATGAAGATTTGGCTCTATGGGCACAGCTGCTGGCCATAGATAGCCATGAGAGCAGAATTTTAAAGATTAATCTAGGACACAACTATATCCTGATTCTGTCAGACTAGATAAACTTTTCCTCACCACTTTTCTATAAACAAGAGTTCCTGTGTCACAGATAATTGGCAGGCAATCAGAGAGAAAGAATCAAATGGAAACATAGTCTGAATACAAAAGAAACCATCAAACAAATTCCTGCACAGGTGAAATATAAAAATACCACCTATATTCGATTCAGTGGATTTTACATGGCATTTACACAACAGAAACAGAAGCAGCTCTTTAAATGCCATGAAGTATATAAAACACAGTAAAATATTTCCCATACTTAGTATAGGTATTTAGCATTTAAAATGCTGTTTACAGATCCTTTCCAAATCTCATTACTTCATCTAGGTATCTGCAGAACTGTCCTCTCAAATTGTGGGCGGCTAAATAGTGATTTGCAGAGAAGCCACTTAAGTAAGCTGAAGAATGGAAAAAAGAAGAGAAGCTAATTTCTAGTTCTTTCATCTGTGTCCCCCTATGACAACAAGAAATAGTAAAGGCAATCAGAAAAAAAGCAGTCTAAGCATTACAAGAACGTGTAGCTTAAGCTCAGTGATGAAAACAGCTATAGAGTATAACATATTTCAGTGGTTAAGCTGAATGTATGGAATGCTCTGTCAAAACAGATGGGAGTTTTATAGATGTATTTACTTTTCAAACGACTGAGAGAAGCAGCCATTTAAGAGTATTTCTTTAAATTCAGCATTTCCATTACGAATCAACTGTTAATATATTTTAATACTTCAACATCTAACTTGGCAACGTTGGTGCATAGATTTTTGGGTTTTATTCCAATTAGTATTATCTGTAGTATAAAATCCTGTACAAAACAGAAGCGTTTTGTAACAATCTGCAAATACTCATCACCACCCATTTGGTATGTTAGCTGTACCGAAAGAACACACGTACTGAAGAACCAGAGAGGCTGTTCTCAACTGGGGGTTAATTATGCTGTGCATGAAGCCTGAGGAACCTGCAGTGTGAAAAGACAACATCTTGAGAATTACTATAGACCAATTGAATATACGGTCACACATTTTCAGTGAACATAGTGAGTTTCAGAGCTTATCAAGCTTCCAGTTTTCTCAGCGATACCAAGAGACCTTTGTAGATCCAAGTTTTATGCAATCATATGACAGAGAACAATTGCTTAATATTTGCAAATATTTGAACTTCTCCTACTAGAACATATTTAAACTGCCTTTAGTTTAGTCTGCTTTTCAGGTGTGGACTGATTTTTTGGGTGTGGATGCTTCGGGGAATGTCAAGTGTCTTCATAAGAATGATGGTTTTCTTGTTGTGCCTGATTCTTTTGTTTGTTAACTTGTCTTTAAGGCAGTACTGCCAAGTGAATACATTCTTCAGCCCTGACCCAGAAAAGACTTATGAACACAGTTGGGTTTATGTACTGTGAGTGGCCTCATTGACTGGTGATTTAGTGCTATGTTTCACAGGCTTTTTTTTTTAACCTAAGTCCCTCGAGAGGATGTAATAATACAAAATCAGCTTACCATAACTTTGTTAGTTGAAAAGAACAGAAGCAAAAATATATGCTCTTAAAACTCATAGAGACTGTATATTCTGAAGTGTAAAACAGTTAGAAAAGCTTATTATTAGAACAATCAAAGCAAGCACAAAATAACAAATAATACGTGCATTCTGTACTCCAGAAAATACAGTGCTTTGCCATCTGTAAGTTACATTCACACCCCCTGAGTGTAGATACAGCCCCATTTCTATGTTATCCTTTGAGGAAGGGATTATCCTAATGTCTGGCTCAATCAAGACCTAGAGGATGTTGCTCATATGATGCATAATGATAACTAAGTGGAATTTTGTGTTCATTTTTTATGGAGCATATAAATCCCATAGAGGAAGTTTTCAGTAAATATGTGGGAAAGCATTAGCTCCTCCTCACTCAATTCTCTACATAAAGGAGGTTACTCAAAGTTTTATAGGAAAAGAACAAATGCTGAAGCACTGCCTGAAATGGCACGAGGTGTTATATTTCACAGTAACAGTTCATTGGATAACAGAAACACAAACAGCCACAGGTGGTCGTGACAGCCGTGTTACTGTGCCTTTAAGTCTACTGGAGTTGAGTTTGCTTCCATCCTGGTAAAAACGATGACTCCCTTGTCATGCCTCTTCCCTTTCTAACAAATGCCATGGTTAGAAGGCCCAGAAAATAACAATTCTTTACTGCAACCCCAGTTGCAGTAAATGTCCTTGTTTGCTAGGCTTCTGAAACGTTATACGTGTGTTCACTCTTGGCTTGAGTGGAGGAGGCGAGAAGGATCAGAACTCTCCCCATCTGGCCCACCCTGGACAAGTCTCATTGCTGCATTTCCTGTACAAGATTCACTTAAGCGCTCAGAAAGTGTTGGCAAGTGGCTAGAAAATATGGGGGGAGGGGTTACGCTAAGTCAACAAGCAATTTCATTTCTATGTTAATGAATAAGCAAAAAGAGGTGAGATTCAATTGCAACACAGTTGCTGCCGTAGTTCGACAGTATTCTGGAACTTTATAGATTCTTGCATTGTGTAAAGGAAATGTTTGTCCTTGAATAATACATCACCGCGTTTGCAGCTTTTTTTTTAAACAAGTCTTTCTGTCATCATGATTTCCTTTTATTCTCCACTTTGATATGTAATCCATTTAAATTGCAAATGGCATATTTTTGCAATATTTAAATGAAACGTATAAAAGATTTGATTATTCAAGGTGCCGTAGCAGAAGGAAAAAGTTTACATGCAAACTAACACAGGAATAAGAAACCAGCTGAAAAAAATCTCTCTGCATAGCCCGTTGATTGTGAGGCTTCCTTTCTAGGTGGAATTACCGTACTGCAGTTCCTTTTGTTATGAAAATCACTTTACGGAATTAACAATGTCTGTAGGGGCTGTATCTAGCAGTTAGTACTTGCTTTTTATTGAATCCTGTCTCTTCCACGATAGCTCAAGAATTTCCACAGAATAGGAGAAAACTGGGAGTTAGAAACTGCCAAGGTGCTGGAGCATTGCCACCACCACAGAGGAAAGTAGCTGCGGGAGAAAAACCACAAAGGATGATACTTGAATAAATATGTGATTCAGTGAAGAGGAGAGTATGTATGGCCTGAAGACGGGAGGTAATCAGATATTAGATGGACCTGACTGATAAAGCATTTTCAACATCAGAGAAGCAGTGTTGTTCCCTGTGTCATTCTTCTTTCTTTTCCTTCATCTAATTCCCCCCCTAATCTGTCAAAACATAATTTAAGTAACTTTAGTTCATCATCTAAGCATCAGTTCAAGGTAGGTGGAAGACACATAATGAATTAGCAGCAAAATGCTACTAAATAGCATAAGCCCATCAGTTTTAAGTTCACCGGACTTGCAAGTCTTTTACTGAGTGCAATGCCTGGTAAAGAGGATCCAATAGCAAATGATTCCTAGGAGATACTGTATCAAAACTCATAAAAATCTATCCCTGCTATTGGTAGATAGCAACTTTTTTTTTGCCAGAACAGACTTAGTGTGGTTTCTACATATTTATTTAATTAATTTGGGATTCAAAATGTTATTATTTATGAAAAATCCAGAAAGAAAAATAACAATGACCCTGATGGAAAGTACTGCATCTTCCACATGGGACAGAAAGCCATGGCTAAACACAGGAAAAAAAACCAACTCACATATTTTGATGTTCCAGAGTTTGAAATATCAAAACACTGAGAACATTTTAAGTTTCAATTCTACTCTGTCATTATTCTTACTCCACCATCAGGCACTCCATCAGTCCGATGGGGCGCTTCATAGCAAACACATTTCCTAACACCTCATGCTATTGCACCGACATAGAAAGAAACTACACAGACTTCCAAACTCTTTAATTTTAGAGATTTGAAGCCTGAGTAGTTGAAACTAATTTCAGTGCTCTAGATTTCAATGTAAATATATCTTCAAAAAATTAAAGATTTCTCTTCCGTTTGGCTGCCTTTCTTTAGAAGCAATTAATTTTCTCTTTTGTCTCCACTTCCCAGTCAGCTACAGTACAAAATTCAAAACAAATGTACTGAAAACTAGTTATTACCTATATAGACTGATAACAACTTTCTTCAATACAAATGGAATGTTATTGCTACATATAATCAGATGTATTTTAATTTCTAACTTGAGAGTAACAGGTATCCGAAACCAAATAGTCTTGTAACTATATCGAATAATTCAAAGTTCTTAAAGTTTTTTAAGATCTCAGCTTGGCTCTGGTTTCTTTTTTTTCTTAAAATTGTTCATTTTAATTTTGCCTTTGTTTGCAAAAAGCAAAATATTTAAAATTGTCATCTAGTACAATCCTATTTTATCATAGAATCACTACGCTTGGAAAAGACCTTTAAGATCATGAAGCCCAACCATCAGATTAAAAAAATCTTGAAAAGATTTTAAAATATTTTAATGGATTCAAAATGGCTATCTTCAAGAAAATTGCCATTTGAGAGAAGAAAATTAAACATTATTGTAAAATCTTCAGAGAAGATCTGTAACAAACCTATAGAACTTTTGCAGTAAAAGAGTAACCACTCACATTGTGGTTTTTTAACATACAAAAGAATTACATACTATCTGCTTTCTACTTACATGCACTTACAGAAATGATCCCACAGAAGTCGCTAGGATTTATACATGAGTTAGTAATCAACTGTTCGAATAAGGACTGCACAAAGTCAGCTCATAGCATATAAAAACATCTTATGTTTTCACAATTAAATAATTGTAAAATTGCTGCCTAATCAAGAACATTTTGAACTCTTAAGGAACATCTCCACCCAATGAAAAAGAAAATTGCAGACGAGATACAAAGGAAGTCAAATTTGTCAGGTTATTAATGTAAATAAGGTAAATTTAGTTCTCTCATTAGAATTGCTTTTATTTTTTAAAAAAATCATATATTTTTCCCTTTTAAAATGGCAGACTTGAACTATCTGCTGAATAAAATCTATAACCTCAACACAGCAATTCTATTTACTAGATTTCTTCAAGGGGAATTCTAATATGTACAGAAAGAATGCATCATTATTCAAGTTAACACAAGCCCCCTTTTTAATTAATCAGATAAAGCAGCATAGGAGCAGTTTCATACTGATGCCATAGCTCTACTTGAGCTTTTCAGTGATCTGATGTAACAACTAACTTACTAATTTTACCTCACACCTAAAAGTATAAAACTACACTATAAAAAGTCAGCTTCCGTAAGCCCTTAAATGGATAGAACACAGAAGTTTTGAAAATTTTGTTGAAAAACAAAAAATCGAGGGTTTGATAATTAAATAAATAAAAGTAACGAGACAAATTAAAATACTTGGATGTAGCTTCCATGTACTTCTGAAGGACATGGATCAGGACTCCGGGAAGAAACTCCCAGCAGGCCTTCCCTAAAGCTTTAAAACTGGAAAATAAACCTCAGTCTTGGTATTGCCCTCCGTGCTGACTTTAATAGACTTAATAAAGTATTGTTGACCCAAGAGCACAAGTGAACCATGTAGCTTTATAACAACTGCCTTCATCCTCCAGAGGCCTCCAAAGTGTGCAGCCTCTCCTCCCTCCCTCCTGCCATCCTTTCTCCTCCCTCCCTCCATGTTCACAGATGAGCCATTCCTGAACGGTGAAGACATGAAACACCTTCGTTGTCAACAAGGTGAGAATGACACGCCTCCAGTAGAAAAAAACAATTATATGAAATAAATGCCATTATACATTAATGCTACCAGGACTGGAATGAATAGTGGCTGGCTGAAACTGAAACTTAAGCAAGACCTGAGTGAGGGTGTGAGATTAGTCAAGAGGCTGTCCTTTCTGTTACTGAAGGGATGGGCCCCTCCATTATCAAATAAACTTTGTGTCTCAGAGCAACACAGTGGATCAAGTCTGCTAAAAGCTAAATATTTAGATTTGAAGGAGATTTTGAAGGGTGAAAGAATATCTTCTTTTGTCTTTGGGATGCCAAGAAACAATCCTTTTTCTCAGAGGAGTCACCTCACAATGACTCATGCAGTACATTCAGGGCAGACTGATGTTAGCTGACAATTAAAATAGAAGAAATACAAAATCTCCACCTTCTATAAAAGAATTCAGCAGCTAATCACCTTATCAGGATACTTGAGAAAACAATACGTGTATTGCTTCATACCTTTCACTGGCTTCCAGTTCATGTTTAGTGCAAGTTCAAGGCCATGAACCTACTCCTTAGAATATTCAGCTATTTGATGCTTGCACTACTGACAGGGTCCTGCTCTATTCATGATTCAGCAAGACAACTGTGTTCCATGGGTACAACATAATACTCATTATAATTTACAGCTTAAAAATTTTGAGACATCATTCACCAACACATTTCCTCTTTTTCTTTCTTTCTCTGTTACTAACAAAAAAAAACACCCTAACCATCAATAAATAAACCAATAAATAAAGACAGTGATGAGCACCTCAGCAACATTCTTCATAACTTAGTATACACTTTTGTATTATAGCATGCAATCCTTCAGAAATTACTCTGGCCAAGTAACCTGAATATTATAACCACACTCAGGTTGAAAAACAGAATATGAATGAGCCACAATTTTTGAACAATCTTTGTCTTCAATACTTAGGTATTTGTCTTTGAGGACATAGTTGCCTCCTTTATAAAACAAACACTCTGGACAGTGGCATCACAGCAGTGAGGAAAAGTGCTTAGTGTTTCTAAAGCAACTATGTAAATAAGATCTAGGTTCTAGGAAAAATTGCCAACTCAGATTCCACCATAGTATCAAGGCAAGTTTAGTCCGCAAGAACAGAAAAAATATTAGGAAGTTATTCAGTCAATTTTCTTTCAGGATTGCTCTTTGCGGTATACTGAAGGAATTTTGTTACCTATTTTCATTCTATTTGTCTGTTTGTACTACTAGTGTGACTTCAATCATTATTTCCATCCATAAACTATCTTACTAATTGTCAGATTTTCCCTGGTGCCCAGCCCACCATTCCTCCCCTAAATCTATGTGAGGTTTAAGGTAAACTAAGAGTCAGAAACTTCAATGGGATTAGAGATGACCCATAGTCACTTGAAACATACAGCCATTCACATGAGGTTTCAGGAATGAGCAAGATTTGACACACAGACGTTGATGATTTTTTGTTTCAGCTGAAGCTAGGAAGGGCACATAAACACAAATTTTAAAACAGATCAGTCACAGTCTTTTTAAACTTGCATTTATACATTTGAAGTTTTAGTTTCTGTATTTAGCCTGAATTTTTCCTGGAGTTATGCAACTATAATCTCACCAGGGACAACTGAGATAAGGAAGACTACAAAAGCTTGTCACTCCCATTTGCAGAATCTTCCTCCCTCCCCCAGTTTGCTGTCGTCTGGACCTAGTAATCAAAATCCGAGCAAAACTCTTTCAGGCTGAATGCCAGTCCCTAGGTAGGTTGTGCACCACTGCCATCTTCGGTACAAAGAAGGAATCGCTTATATGACGGTCATTCAAATGAAACATGTTGAAAATAACTCATTTAAATATAATCAGATGGTTGAAATTTGACAGCAGAATGGAACAGATTTTTCCACTGTTTGCAATGCTACAGAAATCAATAGACACAGCTTTTCTGTGCTGTATGCATATTTAAAAAAAAAATATTTGGAGATTGAAAATCCATGCACAATAAATAGGAAAATTAAAATATCTCATATTACATTGCCAAATGATGGGGTAATAGACACAAACATATTGTTCTGTAAAAAACTGCTTTAAGAAGAAAAAGTATGAATTGATTCGTTTCATCAAACACTGCTTGAACAGATGGTGTGATTAACAACTAGTATGTTAGCCATCTCAGGAGCTTACAGAAAAAGTAAACAAATGCCTTTAAAACATATCACTTTATACCCAAAAAGGTATTCTCATTCATTTATTAGGGAAATGTGAAAATCTATATATTTATGATAGAGCTATGAATGTCTGGAAGGTAGTAATCAGACACACCCAGCAGTTAAAGTTATTAAATTCATAGAATGATAGAATCATAGAATGAGATTCCCTGAGAAGGGACCTTAAAGATCGCCCCAGCCACAGGCAGGGACACCTGCCTGCTACAGCAGGCTGCTCAAAGCCCCGCTCTTTCAGCAAACTGTCCAATCTCAGCTTAATGCTTGTACAGGACACTTCAGTAACTACCTCGCTTTTAAAGCTGCTTTCCCTGTTTTGACATCCAGTGTAGATATAGGAAATAAAAACCTTAGCCCTAGTCAGACTTAATTCACGGTTGTCCTTTCTAGAAGGGGGCTGCGAGCGAAGCCACGGGGCAAAAGCCCTCTCTGTCCTCCCTGCTTCACCCTGGCTGGGGCAGAGGCAGGAGCACGAGCCTCGGCTCTCTGGAAGGGCCAAGGAGGAAAATGACCGCTCCTCCCCAAGCCTGTAGCGCTGCCGTGGGTTGTTGTGGCTCACGCGCAGGATTTTTTTAGGGGTCTGCCTTTGTCCCAGCAACCCAGCCTGTCCAGATCCCTCTGCAGAGCCTCCCTGCCCTCAAGCAGATCGACACTGCCACCCAGCTTGGTGTCACCTGCAAACTCACCGAGGGTGCACTCTGTCCCCTTGTCCAGATCATTGATGAAAATGTTAAACAGGACTGGGCCCAGTATTGAGCCCTGAGGGACACCACTCATGACCAGCCACCGACTGGATTTAACTCCATTGATCACAACTCTTTGGACCCGGCCATCCAACCAGTTCCTAATCCAGGCAAGAATATGCCCATCTAGGCCACGGGCAGCCAGCTTTTCCAGGGGAATGCTGTGGGCAACTGTGTCAAATGCCTTGCTAAAGTCAAGGTAGACAACATCCAGAGCCTTTCCCTCACCCTGTCACAGAAGGAGGTCAGATTAGTCAAACAGGACTTGCCCTTCATGAACCCGTGCTGACTGGGCCTGATCACCTGGTTGTCCCGCATGCGTCTCATCATACAGCTCAGGACGATCTGCTCCATCAGCGTTCCCGAGACCGACGTTAAACTGACAGGCCTGTAATTCCCTGGATCTTCCTTCCATCCCTTCTTATATGTGGAGGTAACATCAGCTGACTTCCAACCTGATGGGACCTCTCCAGTCAGCCGCTG
This sequence comes from Apaloderma vittatum, assembly GCF_000703405.1. NCBI lineage: Eukaryota > Metazoa > Chordata > Aves > Trogoniformes > Trogonidae > Apaloderma > Apaloderma vittatum. The sequence goes on along the minus strand of NW_009715673.1, from coordinate 4,279 downwards.
GTGGCAGCGGGGACTGCAGGGGCGGCCTCTGTGGGGAGCGCCTGGGGCTGCCCCATGCGGGACACAGCCGGTTCCAGCTGGTTCCAGCCAGCTCCAACCGGCCCACCACAGGGCGTGGCTGAGCCCCTCAGCCAGGGTGGCTGCGCCTTGGGGAAAACGTATTTAAGAAAGGGTACAAACACCATGTGGCAGCGTGAGGAGGGAGGGAAAAGTGAGAGGAAGGAGGCTGCCACAGCAGGGTCAGAGGAGAAGGAGGGAAGGAGGCACCGAGGCAGAGATTTCCCTCCAGCCCATGGGGGAGACCGTGGTGGAGCAGGTGTTTCTCATGTTTCTCCACGCCGGAGCAGGTGGAGGTGCCCGGAAGGAGCCCACATTGGAGCAATCTGCTCTGAGAGGCAGCTTTGAAATTTGGCAAGTTTTGGTTTTCACCTGACCAAATGAACTTTCACATTAGTTACAAGGCATCAATATCTGGCAAAAAAAAGAGGAGGAATATTGACCCCTCAGACCTTAATGAGTGGTCTGGTACAAATCCATACTCATTGTGTGAGAAGTTTCTCAAAATAGGCCTGGTTTTCATGTAAGGAATCTGCTGCATCACTCTATCAGGGCAAAAGCCCTGAAGGCAGCAGCCTGGAGAGGGAGGTTACACATGCACAGAAAATGCCAACTCTTTTTTTCCACCACCAGCAGGAGGCAAAACCAGAAAAGAAGTTGCTCACGCTGTCCTGCAACACTTCCCAGGTATTTGTGAACGGTATAATGAGAGCAAGCCTTTTGCTCACTCAAATGGAGAACAGAGGAAGAGTCATTCTGCACCATGTTCATTAGAAGTGTTCCAGACAGTCGCTCTGTATGAGCTTTCTCTTTGGATCAGTTTTCAGCAAAGACATTTTTTACTGGAATAAGAAAAATAAAGAACGATACTAGCAGCACTGAGGAATGATACTCCTGCATTAAGCAGGAAACAGAAACAGAAATAGAAGTAGTTTTCCTCGTCATGTAAAAAATGCATCACGTGCATAGTTATTGTACTCCACGGCAAACCAGGAGCCCGGTCAGATCTAAAGGCAACGTGGCCTTGTCAAAGTGTTGCCAAGTCCAGGCTACATGCTACCCAGTGTCTTAAAGTCAGAGCTGTGCTAATGCCATCACTCTGCTTTGTATAGAGCCTGAAGAACTTGTTATTCATGCTTGCATTCGGTATCAATCGACCATAAACAAGTTCAACCTAAAACTATCTACAAAATATTTGAGGCAAAAAGATTAAACATGGTCCATAAACTGATATTAGAGCAACATATCTTTCTTTCAGGAATGAAGATCAGGTCACCCCTTGCTCGGAAAGAAAGACAGTCTCATTGGTTCATCAAGACAACTCTTGGTTATATTATTTAGGCATCCAGACAGAAAAAGAGAATGACAGTGTAATTAATATACAAAGTACGTTACTGCCAGTCAGTTCAGTTTATATAAACCTGTCAAAACCATAAAGAATGATTCTGCTAGCAGAAAAAGACTAAACAATTCTGAAGTAGTTACTAAAAATATATTTGCTTGAGTCTGATGTAGCTGGCATGTGAGAGGGAATCACACTATCAAAAATATTTTTAAGTCCAGTGTCTGGTAATATTGCCTAATCCTGGCAACGCACAGTTTATTCCAGTACATCCTCTGCTGAAAAATGAGTAAATTCATTTGAGGTTTTCTTGGTCTCTCTCATGTTTGTTTCCTAACATTTGCATCAACCAGATACATTTCAGAAACAAAAATTTTGAAGAGATCTTTGTTGTTATTCAGCCATGATTGCATGTTTTGCAGAAAAGACCAGTGCGCTGGGTTGAATTTCTGCTGTTTTCATTTTCACAAACCACTTGTAAAATAGTAATGGGCTTTATGCAGAAGACACCGTAGTGACAGGCATGAAGTTTCTGGTTATGTGTAACATGAGAGTCATAACCACCAGACCAAAGTTCCAATCTAATAATAGATGATTATTTACTGATAAAATCACCTCACTAAAGGAAGCTTCAAAGCTTTCCTTTGTCTTGATGCCTATAAATAGATCAACAGCAGTGAATTGACAACTACCTCACTTGCTAATATCATCTTGTTCGTTTGTTTGTTTTTCCCGTTTTTTCCTTTCTTACTGATAATTTGAACTTTTAGCTTCGGAGTGCAGGGACTATCTTCTTGATGTATGTTGATACGGCACAAAACCAGAGGGAATGTTTGTGTAGCTCTGAAACTTTCAGGCACTCCAGCTATAAATTCATGTCTTAAAATACACAAATCCAGAATTGTACCCAAAATGTGACTAGCACAGGTGGTGATATCATGTAATAAGTGTCAAAACAATGCACAGGGAGAAGTATTATCTGGATTCTTGCTCAAACAGACTAGCACAGGTGGTGATATCATGTAATAAGTCTCAAAACAATGCACAGGGAGAAGTATTACCTGGATTCTTGCTCAAACAAGCAGAAGACAGTCATTGGGAATTGCTATTGAAGTTTCTTATAGTTTGTACAGCTAATGTACTTTCATTTTTTGGTTCTCTGCTGCTGCATTTTCCTTTGGTAGATTGGGATTTTTCCTGCTGTGTGACGTAAAAGGGCTTGCCTAAATCTCTGAGTGGCCTTGGTAGTCTTAAGAATAGACTGCAAAATACCAAAAGTGAAGCTCCACACAATATCTTCCTGCTCAACACTGCACATCAGTAAAGATGAGCGAATAAAAAAACCCAAGAGTTGCAATATATAGGCAAGAAAATGCACACTGTTACAGGTCAAGAAGCATGTGAAGAAATCAATTGTCAGAGATGCAAAATTCCCTACCAGCCATCAACTCCATTAAGAAAATTTCCAATTAGGATGATCTTAGCAGATTACAACTGGCTCAGGTAAGGACACGAGCAGCAAATAACCTGCAACTTTACATATTGAAAACCCCACTTGGTACAGGTGTAATACGCTAGTTCACAGGGCCAAAATGTACTACTATTCACAGCAAGGTAGCCTCCAAGCCTCATTTATGTATCAGGACCCTACTTTAAATAAATCATGCAGACTGACACATGAGGAACCTTCTTAGACACTATCAGTTCAAGAATGCAAATATCATGATCTTGTGGGTTTGGGCACTACCATAACTTTCCGAGGTTTTAAAATGTGAGGAAAAGCTGAGATTCACAGGCTTTCGCAGATTTACCTACTAAAGGAGAATGAGTAGGCAGCTGATATGAGCTTTTGTAATACGTGTGCCAGATGTTGGAAGAAAGAAGGAAAGTTAATAGAAGCATGAAATTACGAAATCATTCACCTGCACTATAAAGAATCAAACTTCATCCTTGCTAGTCAGATATTCTGAGGTCTCTTTTAAATCATTAGAAAATTAAAAACCTACCTTAGAACTGAAGCTCCCTCTCTGATTTTAGAGGAGCTTGCCTCTCCTCACTGCTTATATAGCAAAGCCAACAGGTTTAGTCTAGCAAGGGCTCCACACTTTGGTGCACGCTTTACCATTGCAGTGTTTGCTTCTTCTAGCACTTTTCTATCTTCCTTTGTCAAAAAACTTTTTCAGTTTTTGTTGTTGTGACACTTTTAATGCATCTCTTTGTCACCCTGCCTCAGGTTCCTTCATTCATTTCAAAACAGGAAATAAAATCTTTATTTTCTGAGAGCTGAAGATGTGTTCTGCAAAATACATACAATGCGATATCAAGCATCTTTATGCGGTAGTTCTCAACTCTTCTCTGATCAGGACTTTTCCTGACTTGTTACTATGATCTAAAACTCATACTTTGCTTGGAACCCACACAGTTTCCCTAAATAACACTCGGATTGGCAGTCATAGCACTGGTAGGTCTGCTAATGGTTGCAGAACCTAACCTTCCTCCTCAAGACAAATGTTCTTGCTGTGACACTTCTGAACCTCTGAATCTGAAGTGCACTTACAGCTTCCTATTCCAGCCTGCATTCCAGGCCTGTATCTCAGGGTTTCACTGAATTGGGTAAATTCACTTCAAAATCTGAAGTGTCATTTCATGAGTATGTACTGCTGACAGAAAAGTTGAGAGATAAGCAACAATCTTAATATAATTTTATATTAAAGTAAAATTTACTATTAATAAAAAATAAATAATAAAAATACCATTAAAAAAGGAAAAGGTTTGAAAAATTATCTTGTTTGCTTCTCTCTAATTACTAATGACAGGACAAGGGGAAATGGCCTCAAGTTGCGTCAGGGGAAGTTTAGATTGGGTATTTGGGGGGAGGTC